>NW_028189655.1:245095-302128 GCF_048542155.1 Nylanderia fulva
TTGATTTTACCCTATGCCGAAACGTCGTTGGGTTGCTAAGTTATCTTGGTACTAACTGACAAAGCTCGCACCAACTCACGATTCGCGGAAGGGTTTAAGTTCGGAAGTTGCAGACTCCGCCCAATTTATTCCGATAGGTGTTCAGCCTTGATTAGAGTATGTTCCTGAGATCCTTGTCCTACAGTAAAATTCGAGGGACGATAGGTAAGGTGAAGAGCTGAAGTATGCAGAGGGCTGCCTGTCTCAAAATGGATGTTACCCCGATACCAACTTGGCAATAGAATAAGGGTTCAAACGGTACAAAGAGATTAACTCTGGAGGAGGGGTTATACCTCTAAGGGTGAGTGGGCACATTTGTGCTTTGTTGCGTAATCGAATTGATAATGCGTCATTAGCTCGTAGATCTTTGTGAACCCGGCAGCCAATCGAGAAGTCAGTAGTCGCCGGTTAAAAGAACTATGGTCGGTTATCGTCGGATGTTGGTATATCAAAGAAACGTATGTCGTATTTGTCGGTATTACGTCGGTAAAAAACACGTATGTCGGTGATATTGTTGGTAATGTCGGATAAGAACGTTCAGTCGGTAAATCGAAAGTTTCTCAATTGATTCTTGTTTAAATGACTACTTTGGTGTACCGGATGTTACGAAGTTATTTGTTGAGACACAACGATTTTTAAGAGATGAACTATTTGACGTTTTCCGTGTTAGAATTCCGAAGGGTGGACACCGCCTTGGTGGTCGAACCCTAGTGTTATAGCCCGAACCTTTTTTTTTATAGCTTCTGCAGTGACCGATGGAAAAGAGGAAAATGTGTCGGAGAGGTTTCTAGAATGTTCTCTTCCACGTGGTAAAGCGTCTCGAATTTGTAACACGCGCGATTCCTTAGCACCCACGTACGTGTTAACATGAATTGCAATGACATTTAGTAGCACTTTCTTGATCGTGTAGGCTCGTAGTTGGCAGGTAGTGCCGTGCCGGCGAGCGCGTCAGTGTTCACTGGATGTTTCCAGTGAACGTTGCCGAGCACGAGCGTCGAGTGGCTTGCGTTTCTGGTTGGATCGTTATTGGTTTCACTTGCCACTGCGTTACGGATTTGCCGTGGTGTGTCCTGTCTGCTCACCACCCCTTGTTATCTAACCCTTTTGGTACAGGTGCGAAAATTTCCTGTATGTACGACCTTGACCATTTTTGTTGACTCCTACCTCGGACTTTCGAACCCTTGCGCACATACCTGGATTCGTACATCCTACATCGTTCTCCGTTGTCTGTCACCGCCGCTTAATTGTGCCTCTGTGATTATTTGTCCATCTCGAGGATATTGAGGGAATATTCCTCGCGTTTTATTTTGTGTCGCTGCATTCGCGTATTTTTTTGCATTTTAGAGTCGTCGGTTTATTTTTGAATCTAGTGATGCGGATTCTTTAGGGCGGTGGTTTTCGGTCAGGTTTAGTTTTCATAATTGATTCTTTCTTCCTGCGCGTCGGGTCTTAGGCATATTGAATTTGATGCATTCTCTGAATAATTACTCAAATAAGGAAGGTTGATATGCGGCGGACCTCATTATCAGTTCCTTATTTTGGCAATTGCTGAGAATGTTAATTCTAACTGTGGTGAGCGGTGGTCCGCTCCAGACACAGTTTTGAATTGTTCTGAATTCAAACGCCGTATGACAGATTTAAGCGCTATCGTGTTTTATCACGGGAGTGGAAGTTTTGAAGAGTACTGAACACTGGTTTTCACACATGAATACACTGGTTTATTCGTATAAGAATTCGAAACTAGAACTTAGAATTAGAATTTAGACTTAGACTTAGAATTTAGATTTTAGAGTTAGGATATTATACTTAGAGTTAGAATTTTTGAATTAGAGTTAGGATTTAGAATTTGGACTTAGAGTTAGAATTTAGAAGTGCGACTGTACTGTTCGGTGTCGCGCAGAGAACTGCCGAAATTCGGGACTGCTCTGAGGTCCTTCGTTTCGGCGGCTCGGGCCTGCGGCGGCCTGGAGAGGGGGAACTCTCCGGAGTAGGGGCTCTCACCGTGGTGGGAGATCCTTAGGCGCTACGAAGCGCCACGCTTAGTTTCTAGGCGGAGTTAAGCGTCATGGCCGGCTTTGGCGCGCTTTTCAAATAGCGTTTAAGGAACTTGGAAGTAAACGAAAAAATTTATACGGCCGGACGTGACACCTCCCCCCTTAAAATAAAAATGTTGGAATTTAATGTTCCAACATTTTGGACTTAGTTTTCTATGCGCTACGATTAGGTTCTGTTCTTAACTTAACATTGATTATGTAAATATTTATTTAGTTCGCCGTAATCTTTCATTGGGGGAACACTCAGTAGGGTGAGTTTTTGCACACACTTTGCCACTGTCTGATTCGTTAATCGAAGGGGTTTGTTGTGTGGGCAGGGTTAAGGGTGTTTCTTCTTCGTTCGTTGGGGGGGGTTTCAGGTGTAGCAGTTCTCGTCCGTTGTCCTGTTCTCCGTCCGCTGATCTGCCAAGGTGTAGGAGGACGTTGGTCACCGAGGTCCAAATGGCTCCGAGTAGATGTAGACTCCATCCATACACCGAGTGGAGTGCGTACCCATGGATCAGGGTGTCGATGATTAATTTTATCAATCGTATGGTAACGAAGATGCCAAGTACTCCGGCGCTGGCGGATCCGAAGCTTATAAATCCCTTCCATAGCCTGGCTCCGGTATTTTCCGCTATTCGGTCGAGAGATTTCTCGTCTAATAAATTCAGCAAGGAGAAACTGCCTGTAATTGCTCCCCTGGCGATTGTGTGAAGCATGGAGGGTTTTTCCACGGGGAACATGATATGGTCGCGAAGACGATCAAGATCTTCGTTCGTATAAATACCACTGGAAGCGAGTGAATCCGGGCTTACGTACTTCCATGAGGGTTTGGTTAAAGGCCTGATAGTAGGCGGTGCCACCGACTCCACGGGTTTCGGTGTTAGTCTATACCAGGTGTTGTGTATTTGGTATAGAGTTGGTAATAATTCATTGCAATCCCTCGATGTTCCGGCTTTAGTAAGTATCTTCGATCTTGGTAAGAAGAAGAGTGACTTATTTTGATGAGTGACGGGGAGTTCGTTGTAGCACTCCTCGGTAGGTCGTAGGCGGCATTTGACAGGTATACACTTGATGAGGTATATAACTTCACCTGCAGTTATGGCGGTATAACCTGGAGACTTAATTATTTGATGCGCCATTTCGTCAGGTGCTATGCTTGCTAGAGAAAGTGCGTTGAGGAGGATCTGCAGTGCACATTTTTGCTCCATAATATCCTTGTATAGTTGGGTCAGCTGGGTCTTCAGGTGTTTCTCGACGTATATAAATTTTGAATTCACATATGTGAAGATGTCGAGGTTGTCGATTCTGTCCTTGGAACGGCTTTTGAATGTCCGCTCGGGCCTCGTTTCGAGGATACACAGCTTGGGATGTTCCGTTCGCCAAAGGTTGTATCCGCATACGTTGGTCTCGGTTGTCCTGGCTAATGCGAAGGTTGTGTCACGCGCCGTGACTGTATAAATCGTTGGCGCTTCCTCTTGGGGAGTGCTGGGCGACAATCGATATGCTATTCCTTCGTAGAGGACATCGTATCGTCCAAAGTGACAATTGTCAATTGGCAGGATTGTCCAGAAGGTGGAGGCGCCGTCGGCATCAATGCATTCGCCTGTCGTTACGGGACAGCGAGTGCCGGATGGAAGTATCACTTCATTGTTATTGTATCCAACGGGCAGCTCCAATTGTCGTATCGTATCGTGATTCGTACTGAGGCTTGCACGATCACGTCGTCCCATGAGCCGTATGCGTCGCTGAACTGGGTGCCGCTGCATTTTCCGTCTGTCTTAACTGATCCTGCGAGTGTCATTGCTCTTAGGTTTGTTGCATTTGGCTTAATCCCAGTAATGTGCTGGTTAACTCCTAGGGATATGGTCCCTGTTTCGTGCAATTTTCGGCATGTGTCTGCCGATACTTCGTGGATATACTCCTGTCTCCCGTTCTGTACCGCTGCTATATGAGAGTGCATTCCGCAGTAAAATATAGTCTGGTCTATCTCGATGTTGCATTGGTAGGCGGGAGTATGCACGAATTCACTGAGTTGGAGTAGTTGTATATAGACTTCCTCCTTCTTAGGTTCGATGCTGTCGGTTTTACACTCTTCGATATCTAAGAGGGAGAGTGTGGTGATGTTCAGGCCCCGTCCTCCGCAGTCGTATCCGATTAGTCCGTTGGATAGTGGGGCCAGGGAAGGCCATGCCCAGGATGAATGCGAGAGTCCTCATCTTAGCGTGGTTGGTTGATTACTGGCCCGTCCTCCGTTGGGGCGTCCGAGATATATTCGTCTTCGGAATGGGGGTCTTCAAGGGTGGGGGCTTGATGTGGTGAGGGCTTTAACTTGTCCATATGTACAGTTTTAGTCTTACTATTGCTTATAGCTAACTTAAGGTTATTTTTACCTAGTATCTTTATTATCCTATAGGGACCTGTATATTGGTCTCCTAATTTCCCTTTGTTAGGTTCCTTAAGTAAGTAAACGCTATCGTTAATCTTAAATTTACGCGTATTGATTTTCTTATCGTAGTATTTCTTACTTCTATTCTTAGCATTATTTAAGTTTTCGCGTGCGGCTGTTTGGGAATCGCGCAATTTGTTGAATAGTGTGGTTAAATATTGTGTATAGCTTTTGTTAGTCATGCTCTCGATGTCCGGGTCGCTCGAAGGGACCCGCGCGATTTTCCCGAAAATGACCCTCATGTACGCTCGTATTATACGAAAACGATGCTAGTTTTAAAATTTGATCCCATTCACTATTTTTATCAACAAATTGCTTCAGATATTCCCAGAATACCTGGTGTGATCGTTCTACCGATCCGTTCGCTTGTGGTCTGTACGCTGTGGTCTTACATTGCTTAATTTTAAATTTTCGGGCTACTGTCCTCATGAGGCTGTTTATAAAGTGTGAGCCCTGGTCGGTGAGGATCGCTTTTGGTGCGCCGAATGTACAAATGAGGTCGTTAGTAAATGCTTCTGCTACTTGTATCGCTCCTGCTTGTCTGGAGTGGGATCGCAAGGGAGTATTTGGTTAGGAGGTCTTGTATAGTTAGGATGTACGTATTGTTTTGTTTCGTGGTTGGGAGGGGACCCATTATATCCATGGAGACCTTTTCGAAGGCCGAATCGGGGGTGTCGGTTAGGATCATTGGTTGCTTAGTTTTTACGCGAACCAATTTCTTTAATTGACACGCGGAAATTTTGGACGTCAGTTTTTATACCGCTCCAGGTGTAGCGTTTTTTAATCCTATTGTTAATTTTGGTGATGCCCTTGTGTCCTGCTACCGCGGAACAATGATTTTTGGCGAGAATTTGTTCCCTTTGGTCCTTCTCGGGAATTGTTATGTCGTTCGTACAAATAAATATTCTTATGTCGATTTTGTCTAGTATTATAAATAAGAGGTTATATATCGTATTCCAATCAACATTGTCAACGTTGCCTTTACTGATCAAGATCGATTGCAAGCCCAATTCTCGGATAACGTCTAGTAGCGAGTGTATTGCTTCCTTTATTATTTCCTTTTCGGTAACGCCGGAGATTCTTTCCTTTACCGCGAGTGAAATTACGCGTCGGGTGCCCTCGCGACTTACCCTTGCCCTGCCCAAAGCTGCATCTCTGGTCATCGGCAAAGAGTTCGCTACTTGCAATATTTGGGCTCCCTTGTCGATCGGTGTTCCTTGTTGCGTTATGAAAAATCTTTCCGGGTCGCGAAATTGTCCGGGATATTTATCACGCGGGGCCTCACGGCGGCCCATGGAATGAAAGCACTGTTTACGTTTTTGAATAACTCCTCGCTACTGGAACTGGAGTTGCTATCGGTTTCGTTTTCCGAGTCGTTGTCCTCGCTGGAACTAGGGACGAGTTTGTTTCCTCTGATTTCGAATTATCGGGGGTCGGTGAGGGACGCTGTTCGCCGCAGTTACGTCCAATAATTCATCTAGCGATAAATTACCTTCTGCACAAGACGGTCTTCTCTCGCGTCTACCTCGGTGGACGTTTAAGAAGCTGCTCTCTATTTGTTTTATGGGCAACCTGCTAGGCCGGCTATACCCAGGGAAGCCGAGAGTTTGAGATTCGATTGAGAGTATCGGACGGAGAAGGAAACTGACGGGTCGGGTCGATAAATAAAGATATTTTACAAATATAATGTCATTTATTCATTTATAAAATCTTTACGTCGATATAAAGTTTATTTATTGGTCCTGACGTGGTTCGTGCGGAGCTTGAAATTGAGTTACAATATGACTGAGCTCCAGTTCCGGATTGTTAGGCTGGTTGAGGTAAGTTATAAAAGAAGTGAAGTTATTTTGCGCTTCCTCGGGGATGACGTTATCGACGTCGTGAGTGAGATTCGCGGTGTCCTCGTTGAGAATGTGAAAAGTTTGTTCGTTGTTAAATTGTAAAAGGGGGTCGTACTCTGGCGATGTGATTGGTAGATTTTGATCCGGGATATAATATTCAGGATCGGGTAAGAATTGATGATTAGGGTTCGTTATTAACGTATTTGATTCTAACGGCGAGGGCTCCGGAAATTGCGGGTGAGAATAATCAATGTAGGGCGGAAGGTTATTTATAGGCGAATAAACGTCTGGAGAAGGGGATCGAACGATTACTCGCGTAGGAAATATTTGGACGTGTAAATTTAAGACTCTTCTTGTCCTACGTTCGCGTAGGTCTGTGGAGACGTTGCTCGTCGCGATCAATTTGATTCTTCCTTCGGAAGGGAGAGACCATCTAATGGTTAAATAAATTTATATGAATAATATGTTTAATAGAACTGAGATAGTTAATATAAAAAAACTATTAATCTCGGCTCGAATTATTGTGTTACAATAAAAATAAAATCTCGACGGCAATCGGAGCCTATGCGGATGACATGCACAAAATTAATAAATTAAAATGAGATCTCAAGTCAAACTCATTTATTAAATTCTAAACGTTTCGACCCACTTCGGGTCTTCTTCAGTAGCTGCAAAATACAAAGAAACAAAAATAGAAGATAATCGGTACAATCAGAAAATTATAAAACTCGTATACATACAATCCGCAAATAAATTAAATATCATTCTCCTCCCTATTCAAACCGTCCGGCCGTCGGAGTGTCTCCCTAACGGTGACCATCGTCAGGAAGGAAGCGGAGCAGTGACTCCCTTACCAACACTAATCAACATGGTATAAATTAAACGTAGAACAATTCACAAGAATTAAAAATTAAGAATCGGGAAGAACACTCACCCCGACAGCAAAAACAGAGAGAAGACGATGCTACACGTGACACATCACTCTAACGACTGTGCGGTATTCTACCTCGACACAGTCGATACATATATACGCAAAAAACAAATATAAAAATAAAATATGAAAATAAAAATAAAAATAAAAACAACTAAACTAATCGGCACTCATATCAAAAGTCTAACAAAAAAACCCGGCTATGTAAAATCACAAAGCTAGATTTTGGTAAATTTTTTTATTAACAGATCAAGATTCTCGTTTAATTTATCAGTGTCGCTATGTAAATTTAAACTATTCCTCTGACGTTTTATGTGGATCATTTCGGATATCAAACGTTTACCTAAAAAAGGCTCCTCGTCTAAGACTTTTACATCCTCCCAATTAAATTCATGGTTCAATAATCTATGTTCCGATATGACTGATAATTGTGACGCGTTTCTTTTTATGTTGTTGCGATGTTCTTTCATCCTAGTTTTCAACAATCTACCCGTCTGCCCTACGTACGACGCATCACAATCCATACAATCAATTTTATAAACTACATTATTATGGAGTTCTCAATGGTAACTTATCCTTGTGTACTTTAATGAATTTACGGAGACTGTTAATTGCTGTATATGATGGAATGACATCCAAATCACGTGTAATGTCCTCGATTCTCTTCGATACATTATTAATATACGGAATATTAAAGTACGAAACTTTTTTCTGCGTTAGAATCTTGTCATTGCATACATTTGCTCTATTGTTATGCAACTTATTATTATAGCGGAAGAACAACTTTTTTAACCGCGCTTGTAATGTGTGAAATATCAAATTGAGAGGATAATTATTAGACAAAAGAACTCCAATCATAGACTCAAAGTTAACTTTATGGAATTTCGGATGAGATAGCCAAAAAACTCTATCTATGAGGCTGATAATGGTGCCTTTTTTATGACAGAGAGGATGCTGCGATTCAAAATTTAAATATCTACCTGAATACGTCGGCTTATGAAACAAATCAAACTCAATGCTCCCATTATTTATAATAATGGTGACATCTAAAAAATTCAATCGGTTGTCAACCCCCTCCTCCATGGTGAACTGCAATCTAGGATGGAAAGAATTGAAAGTGTTTAAAACTATTTTAAGCATGGAGGGTGGGGCCGCCAACGCGATATCGTCAACATATCTAAAATAAAATGGAAATGACAATGGAATCGCAGCAATCGCTCTACTCTCCAAATCTTGCAACGTGATATCCGCAATAATCGGTGAGAGGGGGGAACCCATAGGCGTGCCAAAAGTCTGTTTATAACATACATTATTAAACATAAAATAAGTCGAGTTCATAATAAAACGAATTGCCAATAAAAATTCATCTCGTGGAATAATACACTCTTTTTCAATATACCCCCATTTGTTAATTAAACTATCAATAGCCATATCCAATGGTACGTTGGTGAACAATGATGTAACATCTAGTGAAACTAGCTTCACATCACTATCCACACATAAACCATTTAATTTGTTCACTAATTGGAAACTATCAGAAATAGCCGAATCAGGTTTCGGAATTGCCTTATATATTATCTTATGTAAAAATTTTGCCAAGTAATAAAGAGGTGTATTCCTAGATGACACGATGACACGTAAAGGGCAATTCGGTTTATGCACCTTCGGCAGACCATACGCTCTCGGTAAAACCCCGTCCGTGCAGTTCAGGGATTTATATGTTGTTGAAGAAATGTAAATCTTCGTTTTCCATCTCATTAAAATTCCGTGTAATTGATTAATTAGGTTCCTAGTCGGATCTTTTTTAACAACAGTATAAGTATCCCGGTCAGCCAGCAAATCACACATTTTGTTGAGATAGTTAAATAATCAAAGGTAATTGAATGTGACTCACGTTTAAGTCGTGATTTACGTGTTAGAGAGTTAGAGACGAAATGAAAGGTTAATCTATACGAGATTGCCCTTCACCTGTTAATTAATTAAGCGTTGTGTCAATTATAATTATAATTAAACGATACTGAAAGAGAATTGGTAATAATGTGGAATAGGGAAAGGAGTCTTAGTACATGTATTAATATCTATATCAAGAATATTAATACTTGTACTTTCAAGCATCAAAGATTTAAGTTTTAAATATTGAAGTAATAATTCTTAGTAATTATTAAGACCTCTGTCATTCGGTTTGGTAAAGTATTCGCAACTATTGGAAAATGCAAGGTAATAAAAGCGTGAAAGCGATAAAGAGATAGGTGTTCATCCGGCTAGGCCGGGTTCTCTGGTCCTTGTCTTAATAGGCTAATGCGACGTTCACTTTACTAAACGTGCACCTCAGAGATGACTTGCGAATGTACCTTATGACAGGGTATATTTCTATTGGTAGTAAATAGGGTCAGGTGGTGTACACTTGTCAAATGAATCGAATATCAATATGCAAAATCACTGTCAGTTGGTGTGGTAAAGTATTCGCAACTATTGGAAAATGCAAGGTAATAAAAGCGTAAAAGCGATTGAGAGATAGGTGTTCATCCGGCTAGGCCGGGTTCTCTGGTCCTTGTCTTAATAGGCTAATGCGACGTTCACTTTACTAAACGTGCACCTCAGAGATGATTTGCGAATGTACCTTCTGACAGGATATAGTTTCTAATGTGTACAGAGGAATTAGCGGCATTCAATTCGCTAATATGTGGTAGGATACAGGGTTACATACATATATAAATAAGCAGTGATATAATAAAATACATAAGTATATTTATTATAATAGGTTGAATAAGTATGCGATATCGGTTAAATAATATTGAATAGTATTGGATAAAATATTGAATAGATCGACGATTGTAACGCAAACGTATGCAGATGCAAATCGTAGATTGAAATAATATCGGAAACGCAGAGTAATATGTGGCTTATGTCTATGCTCAAAATTCAGAGTTCGAAAAGTAATGTAAGATTGAGTTAATATTGAATAATTAAATATAATGATTAAATATAATGAGTGCCCGTCGCGCTTTACTATTTAGGGATATGTGAACTGGCTTAAATACTCACAAGATTAGACAATGTCTAATGTGCCTTGCTATGGTACACTTCGCTACTGTGTTCTTCCCTCTGAGTCTGAAGATCTGAGGAGCCTCGGTACCTCGGTCCGAAATGGCGGCTATGCCTCACCAAAATGGCGGCTATGTCTTCAGGACCCCGTAGTATTTGCTGGATTGTTGTTGACTGGAACCACTGCGACGAAATCACTGCCGTTCCGTGCCGGGTGCAGGGTTTATATACCGTAAAATGTGGCTCGCTCCTCCCATCGGGCGATGCGGCTTAGCCAATGGCAAGAGAGGTATGCCGGGGAAGTACCGGAGACAATCTGTTTCTTATAGAGATTGCGACGGTTAAGTCCCGGAGAGATGGCTTCTTAGTAGCGATAGCGGCGTTCCTTTGATGACTCATCGCCGGGCGCTCCGACTTTTCTTATCTTCTTCTTGGTAGCGATAGCGGTGCTTCTTTGGTGACTCACCGCTACGCGGCTTGCAACGGGCCTTGCAGGTTGCAACGTGTTTCAGCGTTGCATCATGCTTTGCATCATACTTCTGGAATGTAACGGTTCTCAACCGTCTTTCTAGAACCTTCTAGAATCTTTTAGATGTTTCTTGAGAGTAAAGCCGAGTTCACATAATAAAGCGGGTTTCATACCTAATTACTACTTTACGAACGATATTTATATATTTTAGGTATTATTCTTTAGAATATGTCGATTCCCTTTGCAATTTAAAATAAAATGCATTACTTCGTAAATTTTGTTATAGATTAAAATAATCTTATTTGCTTTAATTTATATTCATATTTGCATGTAAATGGTAGAAAAACTTAATTGTAACTTCTATTGTTATTTTATAGTTAGAGTTTAATAATCATGATAGACAGGTAAATTTATCAATTTACATTTACATTTCGTAGTTATATGTAAATTGATAGGTAACTTGCATCAGGAACGAATTTCTAATAGTAGGTATACTAGGGGGGTTCTAACCCGGTGGCAATGAGGGGGGGGGTGAGGGGCGGGCAGAAATCATATTTTAACTTATGCGAGACTAAATATTTGTTAATATCGGTCTTTCATGTAGATTAGCGATTGTCATTACTAATATGTTAAAGAATTAATTTTGAAAAAGATTGAAATTTTGAAATTTGTCTGGACGTTACATCTCCCCTCCTATTTGAGAATAAAACCCGACGTTGACCTAGGGTTTTGTTCGAGGTTATAAAGATGCTGCTGTAAGTCATTATATGTCTGCGGGATAGTTATATTTGTGGATTCCATTTCCCCAGGTCGTCTGGTGTTATAGCCTTGAAATTGTGGCTGACTTATTATTGGCGATTCTTTTGGCAGTGCAGGGGGTGTGTCTGAGATGGTTGCAAAAGGTGTAGCGTCTTCTGGGAACTTGTTCTTTTCCTCCTTTTCATTCATATTCTTGCGGCTGAGGTGAAGCAAGAGATTAGTTAGAGACCATAATGCTCCTATTAGATGTAGACTACATCCGTATACGGTGTAGTGCGTATCCATGGATGATGGTATCGATTGCTAGTTTAGCAATACGAACGATCATAAATACTCCAACGACACCGGCCGTGGCTGATCCAAAACTCATGAATCCTCTCCATATTTTTGCTGCGGTGTTGTCTACGATTTTGTTGAGCGATTCTTCGTCTAGTAGTTTGTATAACGAGACGGAGTTGGTGTTAACTGGATGTCCGATGAGCCCACGGGCGACGGCGTTGAGCAGTGCCGGTTTCTCTGCGGGAAACATAATGTGGTCTCTCAATTTTTCTATGTCTTGCTGCGTATAGATTCCACTAACAGCTAGTGGACCGGGTGTTAAATAACTTCAGGTAAGAGATGCCATGGGTCGTAGTTGTTGAGGTGATAACTGTCTTACTTGTGCTTTTGGTGTTAATTGTACCCAAGTGTCCTCTATTCGGTATAACGTTGGTAATTCTTGAGAACATTCTCGCTCGTTTCCGATTTTTGTGACCATTCTTGATTTGGGCGTGAGAAAGTAAGAAGCGTTTCTAACGGTTACGGCTAACTCGTTATAACATTCTTTGGTTGGACGTACGGTAACTTCTACAGGGATGCATTTTATGATCTGGACAGCTTCTCCGGTGGTGACGGCCATGTATCCCGGCGATTTCATTAGACTATACGCGAATTCATCAGGCAAGAGAGTTGCAAAGGACAAGGCGTTCGTTATTACTTGTCTTTCCAGTTCACATTTTTGCTGTATGACATTATGATACAAAGATGTCATTTGATGTCGGATATGTTTTTCAACATACACAAACTTGGAGTTCATGTAAGTGAATATATCGAGGTTATCCACAGGGATCGTACCTTTATTGGCAAAGGTTTGGCCTTGCTTTGTTTCAAGAATAAATAATTTTGGATGCTCAGTGCGGAGCAAAGTGTATCCGCATAATGGCTGTTCTTTAGTTTTAGTCAAGGCGAATGTGATGTCTTGTGTGGTAAGACTGTAGACGATGGGTGAATTATCGCCTGCTATTTTAATCGCTAGTCCTTCGTATAGTACGTCGTATTGATTGAAGTTGCATGATTTCGTAGGTACTGGTTTCCAAAAGGTGTAGCCGTCGTCAGAATCCAAACAAAAGCTATCGGCCAGCGTACAGATTGTTCCTGACCTTAACTTGATTTTTCCGTGTTCGAGTTGTACTGGCACATAAGATGATTTGAGTGAGATTTTTGCGACTGCTTGAACAATTACATTGTCCCATGTGCCGTAAGGGTCAGAATATTGCGTACCCTTGCATGTTCCATCGGTCTTTAATTCGCCAGCTAGCGTAAGGCTGTGATAAGAAGTTTGGTTGATTTTAAGTCCACTGATTAAGTGAGCAGGTCCCAAGGAAGTAGTACCGTCTTGAAACATTCGCAGGCATTGAGAATATCCGGTTTCCTGGACGTAATCTGCTTTTCCGTTAAAGACGACCGAGATGTGCGAATGCATGCCACAGTGATATATCGTGCGGGATATCTCTAGTTTGCACTGTATAACTTCTGCATAGTTATATTCGGAAAGTTGTAATAGTTGTATATAAGTTTCTGTGGAGTTTGGGGTTTGATGATGGAGATTGCATTCTCCTACATCTAAGAGGGAAACGGCGGTGATGTTGAGATGCTGTCCGCCACAATCAAATCCAATCAAGGCGAACGAAGTTTTAACGAAGAGTATTAGAATAATCCCTAACATCATGACAAGCTGTAACGCACAATCGGACTGGTTTACTAAATTAAATATTTTTATATATATATTATTTATATGTGCGTGTGTATGCATTTATAGATATATACATGTGCATGTGCGAAGGTAGTCCTGGCTTCGGACATGATAATGGTGCGTGATGAATCTTCTAATAATTGAATAGTATAATATACATGATTTTACCGTCGTTATTTTATTATTTTATGTATGTTTTAGACTCGCACATGGACATATATATATATGTGTGCGTGCAATCATACATACGTGTACGAGTGCATGCTAACGCACGGGTATATATGTTATAAACTAATTTGCGTCTTATATCTATGTATATCAATTGCGCGGTTGCAGGTTTTTCTGCCCGTGTCTTTTGTAGGATTCGTAAAGATTATTCGAAAGGTTACTATTGGGTAAAATATAATTAGCTCGTTCACTGGTGAAGCTGGAGTCGTTTTCTCCGAGTTAATGCAAGTATGAGCGTATAATATATTACATTTTTAAGTACGTTAAAGTTTTCGCGAGGCTATTTATAATGGTTGAATACTATATTGATAGATAACTCTCGCGAGGGACGGAGTTATTACCAGTGAGCGAGTTAACGATAATCTGTAATAATATAAGGTGTATCGTATTAGCTAGAATATTGCATGGGTATGAGTCTCATGCAATATCAGGAGTGTTGTATGAAATGTACTTAAGTAAAGCATACCTCATACAAAGATGAAAAATAATAGCTAGAAATAGTAAGAATAAAGTTTTGAATAATGCACAGGGTTCCATGCTGAACAACCTGTTTTGTTAGGATGGTTTTCTGAAATGAGAATTTTACATATATCGTATTACTAAAATATACCTGTAATTTTAGCGTTGAGATTTTAATAATCTTATAGGCGTCCGAGCTGATAGCGAACCTGCAATTAGGAATACATATATTATTATACATGAATAATCTTGGATATATATATATATTTGTATGACGCGTGGTCATTCGTCTTCACATCTAGTAAAATAATAATAATTATTAGCGTATTGTTTTATAATGTAGGCTGGTAATGATTAATGGTGGGTACTTTTCCGTCCCAGTATCTAATGGTATCGTTGCGTTTCCACACGTTTACTACGTATTGAATATAGGTAAAGAAACATTCTTCACAATTAGTTATGGGTTCAATTTTGTAACAAGCATAGCGACAGTTGAGACATGGAATAGGAGGTGCGGTTTCGCAAACTAAAACGTGATAATTATAAATGTCTTTAGGTACCGATCGAGTTCTTCGCGTGATGCGACAAATTTGGCAATAATTATCGTAAACTGTGCTTTTATAGCATCTAGCTCTATGTATATTAGGAAAAAATAGTAATATTTTCTGTATTAAAGGAAATCTCTGTAACAGAGTGTGGAGTTCAACAATATTAGGGTGTTCGTAGTACGTGTTAGAAGCTGTCGCGTTGTGATCGCATGGATTGTTGGAAGACATTTTTCTTAAATTTTAAACTATTAATTTCTTAGGGTCCACGGATGTGCTGAAACATTTTTTCCTTTCTTCGGTTTCTTTGAGGAAGAACACCTATCTCCCCTCCGTGTTTTAAACTGGCTAGAATTTTACACTTGATCATAATATATTTGCTCTTTCTTGGGGCTCTAATAACACTTTTGTCGCGCTTTCTCTCTCGGATATCGATATAAGTTGTTGAATCAAGTGTTTATGTATTCTTGATAATATGGGTTCTAGAGTTCTTCGATAGGTTTGATACGCGGATGGCAATCGGCTAGTCGTCCGAATTAAGTTGTATGGAAAATTTTGTTCTTCGTGGACGCTTTGTATTAGTAAGGAAAACATGGCGAGTTTTTAATGTGCTTTCGTCCCAATTATCTCTTTAATTTCGATTTGTTTTTTAAGTATTCTACTAATAAGTATGTGGCCGTTCTATATAGTCCTTTGATTGAGGATGTAGCATGGGTTTTAAAATGTTGAATCTTGAATTTTTTAGTTAGGATGCGTATTAAAAGTTGAATAGAAAAAATTGGTACTTGATCGGGTAAGGATAGCTTTGGAGTTCCATAAATGCAATAAATTATTTTGTAAGCGGTCGGCTATCGTTTATGAAAGGGCTTCTTTTAATGGTACTGGCTATCAGAGTAACTTTTGTTAAAATCCTTTCATGGTTTAAAATATTTAGTTCCGTATTCGTGATAGAATGGCCCTACTATGATCCTAGTGAAACTTGTGTCGCAGCTGTCCCAGGGTGTAATCGTAATAATCATTGTTGTTTGGTTTTACCGCGCGTTCATTTTTTAACTGACACTCGCGACATTTTCTAATATTCTTGAGATTCTTGTTTTCCACAGCGTACTCCACAAGTGTGAGGTCGAAGTCTATTAATGGGTTTTTCGTAACGCCTTTACGGCACCGCATGCTGATTCATGTTTTCTGAATCTAATTTTATTGTACGCGTTTTCTGTAGTATAGGTGTGATCGCTAAATTTTGACAAATAGTTCTATTTACGGGTGTCGTGAAAAAATTCTTTATGATGAATAACGTATGACCAAGGTGTCATCGAATTTAATGGCTTTTGCATGATGCTAAATAATTAGTTTGTAACTCTTTCGCAGTCGTAATAAAGGAACGTATACCAATTATTCAACAGTTTGCGTTCCCGACAAATCGACTTATTGTTCTTAATCAGGCTTGATATTAAATTATTTTAAATATTCATTTAACTATATAAAATAGGCAATAAGAGCCAAATCGCGGGTGACAGTGTGCGTTATTCTAACGAAAACTAAATTTCATTCGTTAGAATTAAAAGTGGGGTTTTTTTCTTTACGGGGGAAGAGGGAGACATGACGCTAAAAATCTCTTGCTAGAGATTTTCCAATTTTGATATCTTGGCCGTGTCCAAGTAAAATTTGGTGTCCTGTGGCACAGGGTATTTTAATTCTAACGAAAAAATTTAGTTTCGTTTAGAATACGCACTGTCATCCGCGATTTGGCTCTTATTGCCTATCTATATTTCATTTATATTTATTATTACCAGGAGCTAGTTTAACTCGTAATCTAAATTAATTTAATTTGGTTTTCTTTACTTATAACTCGTTCTCAAATTGAGGGGTTTTCGTATGTGGGTAAAAGATTTGCAATGGAATAAAGTTCGGCTCCTTGTCGTAAGGTGATCCGTCTAAACTTATAAAAATTACATGAGTTATCTTTTTGTGGTTTAATAAGTTATCCTCATTTCGCGTATTTTTCTTACTCGGAATTACGGGAGAGGGTTGTATAATTGGTATAGTTTCTGAAATTACCTGGTCGACGTAATCGTATTCTAAATTTAAATTTGACATATTGCATAGTCATGATTATCGTTATTAGGAATTGAACTTCCATCATCTGAATCGGAATCGTTTTCAGTTATATTAACATAATTGGGGTTTTCAATATTGTCTTGCCGTCGGTAGGGAGTTAGAGCATTTGTTTCAATTGGTCTGACGGAAGGTCCTGGTCTACTTGAAATATGGATTCATCGGATGACTCATCATTATCTGAAGCAAATATTGGTAAAACTAAATCTGTGGGTGGATTCCGCGATAAAGCATCGGCATTATTATTTAGTGATCCCTTTTGTATCTAATTGTCGTAATTGTATTCTGCTAGCTTGGTTTTTCCCACTTCCAGAGTGCTAAGGTTGGATCTTTTTATGGACGGTGCCACATTAAAGGTTTTGTGATCAGTTATTATCATAAAGTCTTCCGTATAAGGTCGTGTTCTGAAATGGTCTGGCATACAATATATGATGCTAGGCGTTCCTTTTCAATTGTTGAATAATTTTGTTTCCGGCAGTGTTTTTAAAATTCGAGAAGTATATATACAGGAAATCTTTCCTACCGGTCCCTCCTTAAATCCGCGTATCGCATACCCTGATGGCTCGGTATTAGTATGAAGGTCTAGTAAAATAGGATATTGGAGAATGGGATTTGAACTACGAGTGTTTCAAAAGTTTAAAAGGCTTCACTTGTTTAAATGCAATCGAATATGCTATCTTTGTACAATAAATCGTTAATGGTTTTCGCGACTTTAGAAAATTAGGTATAAATCTTCGGTAATAATCCGGCTAAACCGAGAAGTTGCTTTGAGGTTTTTCGGATTTGTTTGAAGTTGGAACTGCCGCTTTGAAAGAGCCGCTCAGCGCAGATAACGTTGTGGTAAAACGAGTAGAAGGAGAAGGATTGAGGGGGCCCCACTCCCGCTCAAAATGGGGTGTCCCACCAACCCAAGATATATGGTATTCAAGAAACTCACTTCCACCAATTGGTGGGGAAGCCTCCTTAGATGACGATGTGGAGATGCGGGGGTTCCTCACCTCCACTCAATGGTGGGGAGGGCCAGGGCCCCGAGCACCTCTGGCCAGAAGAAGGAGAAACCAAAGTACGGAGGAAGAAAATGGAGGTATGACACGAGAGAAAGCCCGAACCGCATCTAGGCATACCCCTCAGACAACAAGGAGGTAGGAATAAACATCCTAAAAGATCGGGAAATCTGCCATCTCGGGGAAACCTGGAGTTGCACGATCCCACAGTGGAGCGCGAGGTGCCCAAGAGGGAAGGAGCAAATCCAACTTGATGCAAATAAGAGGGCATCATCGAGAGTGCTTCGATCATATGCTAGGACGCCCGACCCCCAACTATAGAGATATACCTTGGAAGAACACAGAATCAATACAACCGATATGTACAACAGTTTGGCCACCAAACCTTGTGTGAAAAGGTGGAAGAGATAAAAGACAGTGGAAATACTGCCCACCCCCTACACCACCGCCCGCGCATCAACCTCAGAGCCCCTTTTCCAAAACAGAAGGAGGGAACAAGAAGGAGCGAAGCAACAAACACCAGCAGGATGACAAAAGTAGGACGTCGAAAAGAGGGGCAGCCCCCAAATTTTCGAAAAAAGTGGGAAACCACAGCTCCATACAGAGAGAAGGAACACCGGAAGGACACCGGCTCATGAGTGAGGTGGTGTCGAGAGAAGGAAACCAGAGGCTTCCGAGGTAAAGCAAGGGGTGGATAAAAGGGGACAACCCCACCTCCCCCGTTAAACAAACGCGTGCACCTAAAACATCCCCCAAGAGAAAGGAGCCCAGGAGAGCGCATCACGATTACGTCCTCCCGGAACTTATGAAAAAACCTCCGGGAATTGCGCGTATGAAAGTGGACACCAGGAACTGGCATCCAAGTGCGTCCAAGGATTAGAAGAGGAGTTAACGGCTCCCACTTTCGAGATTCTGAGACGGACGCCACGAAAGGCCGAACAAATTTCGCCTGGAACTGAGTTAGGTAGGCTGGCGGCAAAGAATAGTGTCCGAGTGCGCGTCCGACGAAAATGGCTTAGCTCAGAATTCGGGTGCTGATGAATCGTTCATGCCCCTAAGCAGAGAGGCAGTAGCCATTATGGCGATTGAAGAGAGGACGTACACCCGGGAGATTCGGCAAACTCCGTGGGTATAAAAGAGTGTGGGTTCGCTGTTCCATTCGGGGCGGCAATCGCATAATAAGAGACAGTCCATAGATCGGATGGGCACTCCGCCGTGGAAATACTGGATGCAAGACCCCGTCTATGCTAAAGTGTCTGGAGGGTGGATCATGTTCGCGCGGATGCCCATAAGCAGACCGCAGCGGTAAATTTTCCTTCGTTGCGGGTGAGAAGGCACAACGGCGAGGAGCTGTGTGGCGGCAGCAAGGTGCCTGGTGTGTGCGACAGGGCTGCCCGCCAATCACGAACTGGCAGCATGACGTGCACACCGTGCACAAAAACATAGGGGCGCGTGTCCGCTAATAAGCGGCGGACCGCCCCAAAGGAACGGTAAAGGGGCCGTCCCCGTTGCCCTCCCATGGATCCTAAGGAGGTAACCCAGGACAACGGGTACTCGATAGCCATGGAAAGGATAAATAGAGAGGAGGAGAAAACTCCCTACGGAAGAGAAAGAAGAACAGCGTCCTTCATGAAATCTGAAGGAGTGGCCCCCCGACAATGGATGTGTACGTGCCCGCGAATGCGCACAAGCATAGAGGAATGCCTGTAAAATTATACAATCCCATGTTAACCATTCATGGCCGGCCCAGCGCTCTTTGTCCCCGACCATGATGGAGAGAATTTCGGCCTAGGTGGATTGTAGCCGAGCCGCCAAAATACCAGACATCTTGATAAGCAGTGCGGATGGCTTGGCTGCAGATCACCCAAGAGCGCGTCAGCTCCCACCCCGGCGGAACCATTGAATTCGGAGAGGGCACAGTGACGTCAGATGGGGGTCCACCATCGTTATTGGTGTGTATCGCCCTCGAGTCCTTAGCCATGATATTCTGCGGAGACTGCACTCCATAGAAAAAAAAGGGTGGGCGATTACAGAATACCCCCCGCCCCAATGAGTCGTTTTGCCCGGACTTTCAACAGCGCCAAAGCGAGCGCTTGGGGCTCACTCGCTATGAGTCGTGGCGGGCAGACATGTTTTGGATTGGGCGCTCGATGTGCTCCCCTCTCCTGCACGGGTGTAGTGAAGTCCACGGGTGTTCAGAGGCAGGTGGAGTCGATCGTAGATCTGACTTGGGTCACTCCCTCTGCCCGATGTTGGGAAGTCGGTTTGGAGGGTGCTTGGCGGATCAGAAACAATATCAGACCATAGATATCTAGATTTTCGCCTCATCGCCTTCCCCGCGAGGTATAAAGCGCCTGCCGTATGAGAGACTCTGTTTCTCGAAGGTGGACCTAAAAGCGGACAACGCGTTCCTGGCCGGCCGCAATCGATGCGGCGAGCCCTGATCGGTTCTTGAGAAGCCGGGGGGAATCACAAAGGACGAAGGGGGCGTGGGCCTGCTGCGTACTATCGAGCGACGCGTGCGCGCATCCATGCCCAGCAACTAAAAGACGCCCCGCAGCCCCGAAAGCTATTGGGGGGTCGATGCGATCGTCAGAGGCGAGGCCTCCTGCCGACCAGGCAAGAAGGGGGGTTGTTGGAAGGAAAGATCCTAGCGGTCAGGACCCCTAAAGTTATCAGGACGTCGTGTGACATCTACAAAATGAGACGAATGAGCCTCGCGTCCTGTATACTGAAGGCAAAGTGCGAAGCTGTTGGAGTAACTATCTTCTCCCTACGAGGACCGCATGGGGCGGCTCATATATATATTGAAAAACTGAAAGGAGGGGGCGCCCCCCCCAGAGTCCTTGGACCCCATTTGTCGCCAAATCGTTCGACACCCTTTTCCCAGCGGGAAGAGTTTTCAAGCTTAACCCAATGCCTGAGCGGGTTGGATGTTGGCCGAGGAGGCCTGGTGGTCGCGGAGGGGAGCTCCCGTGATGCCTCAGGAAGTATAAACCCGAAAAGCCCCCGGTCCGATTGCATACCGGAAGGTATGTGCTCTCGCCTACAGGGTCCTAGCCTGAACCCATCGCGGAGGGATGTAATAGTACGAATGCCCCGCATGGGTGTTTCCCACGATATGTGGAAGGAGGCTCAGGGTAGTTCTCCTTCCAAATATGGGCCAGCCGAGGGATGTTCCCTCGCCATATAGGCTCCAATTTGCTTGATAGACGGCGGGGTAAATTTCTAGAAGAATAATGCGGACGCGCCCGTTGTCGATTATTTGTCCCCGGGAAAGACCAAATCAGCCATGAGCATTATGGCTTCCGGGTCGTACGAAGTCTACATCGATGCAGTCTTGCGGTGTTGCGTGTCGATCGCGGGTCCAAAATGTAGGATGTCGAGTGCTGATGCGGTGTCGTTGGATATATCCACTCTTTCAACACCCTGCCATGGCACCGGATAGGGGCGCGCCTAAATCACCCACGGGGGTCCCCCATATCTGGGTGTCCGATCCTGGCGTGATTAATTTCCGGGAGAACAGGCGATTGGGCCTACCGGAAGAAATGCCGAAGGACAAAGGCGTCATAATGAACGCGGGGTTCCGCAGGGGTCGGTACTCGGGCCCCTGCTTTTGAAATCTCGCATATTACGCCTTCTTCGGCAGGCGCGCTCCCCCCCTGGCTGTCACAGTTCACCGTGTGCTATACCGGATGAACCTTTGTGATGGCCGGTTGGAACTCGGTGAAGAGGCGACGCTCTAGCAAACTCTCGGTGACCGCTGTCGGTGCGGTTTGTTAGGCGAGATGGGACTTAAAGTGGCGCCCCCAAAGACCGAGGCATCTTTTTCATATGGCCTCTCGCGGGCGCCACCAAAGCCCGCATCCGCTGAAAGACACCCAATAGGTGGGGGCCTGTTTGAACATACTGTGGGCCTCCCCCTCGACACAGGTTGACCTTCATGAACACTTTTCCGGCGCCGCATTCCCCAAAGTAGAGAGGGCGCGAGGGCTCTGCAACGCCTGCTGCCCAATCTCGGGGGACCGGGCGGGTGTTGGAAGCTGTACGCTGGGACGGTGTTACCGCGCCATGCTCCTGTACCAGGGCCCCGTATGGTTTGAACGCCTGGAAGGCTACCCGCCGCACAAAGAATGCCCAAAGGCAGTGAGAACGGGTAGCTCCATAACAGATTGGCGTGCTAACCGTACGGTGAGCCTGGACGGCGACGGGGGTGCCTTCCGGATACCCCCCCGTGGGAATGCCGAGGCCCGCATTTACGCGGAGATTACACGCCACGATTGCGTATCGCAAGCGGGCGGGCATCATCCTGACAGGTATTCTCTGGCGTTGCAGTGAGGGTCCACATCCGGACGGTCTCTAATTCAAATTGGAGAAGGCCCTTGCAGATCCAACACTGCAGGGCATGCGCAACCATCGTGGCTATCCAGGCCCTGGTCTAGAAAGTTTGGCGACAGGGCCGGGAGGTGCCTCCACATGACCGGTGCTCACCAGTACAATGATGTTCCAGTTAAGTACCATGCAGAGGTAAGGACAAGAGACGCACGACTCCGTTACCATTGCGGCCAGACTACGTGGATCCAGGGCATGACCGCCCCAACTGCACACTCTCATGTGTGTGCTTGGCGGGATATAAACGGAGCGTCGTTGCCCGCAGCGGGAGGATATCTTCATTGCCCTCGCTCGGGGTGCAATGATAGAAACGAGAAGTATGGAGGCGTTCTCCTCGCTTTCTGCAGCAAATTCTGCTTGCATAATGCTTGAGGCGAAAGTAGGAAAGTGGAGAGGCAGGAGAGAAGAGGAAGTAGCGGGACTGCCCCCCTCTTTCCCGGCATACGGCGGTCCCCCCTTCGTGGTGGCCGGGTATCGGGGGGTAGCGGCCCTCCCGGGCAAAAGGAAAGAGGCCGACCGAACGGCGGGATGTGCCCCCCCCTGCGTCCCCGCTCCCCCTTCCAACGCCAGCCGTCGGTTCCGCCCAGTGGGGTCGGGGGGGCCGGTAGGGGGATATGCCCTCATAACGGAGGAGGAGCCACTAGGAGGAGGGATCCCCCCTCTATCCTTCCTTCCGTCGGCGTGAGCACGCCGTTTTCGGCGGCCGCGGTTCGGGGGGGGTCGGCCCCAACATCCCGCGTCCTAATATAGACGCGGGGTGATGTTTGCTGATGGGGAGCACTGGACATCTAAGTTCTGGGAACGCCCCCCCTGGGACGCCTCACGTTAGCCGGCGTGCGGGCTTGACCCCCCCACCGGGGGGTCTTCCCGCCGCGCCGTTGGTACACCAACCCCATCGCTGCGAACCTATTCCCAGAGCCCCAAGAATAGCGGAGGGAGTCGCACGCTGGTGGGCCGAGGTGGGCCACGGTCCCGCGCTTGGAGATGCTTTGCCTTTCCGGTCGGGGCGCTGGTCCCCCTCTGTGGAATTGACGCGCTGGCCCTTTCTCGCCGGGAGCACGATGCACCGGCGGATGGCAAACGTCGTCCACGTAGGGGTTCTCTTCCTTCTGAGAGGACCCCCTGTTGAGGGCGCTCCGTGGCGAATGCCGAATCCCCTTCCCTTCGTTAGGGTAGAGGAGCACCTGCTCCGGGCGGGGGTGGGCGGTCGCGCGGGACACTCGAGCCGTGACTCCGACACCCAAGTCTTTGGGAGGGCGCGACGTCGGGTTGGTACCGGCCCTGCGTCGCAAGCCGCGAGGACCCCGCAGTGCCTTCGCGGGGGGTAGAGTGTCGCTTCCGCCGACACTCCTCCAAGGATGATAAGGCGGGGGGACCGGCGAGACGCTGGAATCTTAGCACTCCTCCCCAGTCCCCCATACGCCCGAGAAGGTCTCCGATGGTTTGGTGGTATGTCTTAAGCCCCCCTTACCGATCCATTCGTGGAGTCTCCAAGGGGAACAAGAGTTCCCCATAACCATCCGACTTTCTCTTCCCGGAACGGTTGTAGCCATGGAATTCCGCCACTGCGTAAAAAAAAAAAAAAAAAAAGTGCTAACTGTACTGTTCGGTGTCCGCCGCAGAGAACTGCGAAATTCGGGACTGTTCTGAGGTCCTTCGTTTCGGCGTCCTCTTGCCTTCCGCACCTTGAGAGAGGGAAGCTCTCTGGATTAGGAGATCTTGTCAGATTCATGAGCCGTGGTGGGAGATCGTTAGGCTCACGGAGCGCCGTGCTGTGCTACTAACGGAGTTTCGAGTCATGGTCCTTCTTTGGCGCCCTTTTCAACTAGCGCTTAAAACTTAGAGAGTAACGAGAAATTTAAAAAAAAATACGGCCGGACGTGACACTATAACATCAAACGAACCTGGATAGAATGGAATCCAACAATATTACTATTCCCAGACTATACGAAAACACTTACCCCAGCATCTTACGGTGGAAACCCCGAACCGCTTTCTATAGGAGGACAAATCCCCGAGAGGTTTTATCAATTTTCCCCCCCCGAGAGCCCTCCCTTGCCCCAAAAGGGGATCGGGGAGCCGGCTACTAGCCCCCCCCGGTTCCTGGGTCGACGTGCTATGATCGGGGCCCTCACCCCTCTCTCGCCGAACCCTTTTTTGGGTTTCCCACGCCCCCCCCCCCACACAATAAACGTCCCAGAACGTTTACAAGACTAAATTGCACGACATGTACACACCACAAGGAAACATATTAAGGCCAAGGCCCACCCCTTTCTAGGGGCCCAAGAGGACTATGGCAATCCCCGTAAGGTGGGGGGTTTTGTTCCCCCACCTTCCCAAAGAAACAGGCAAGGACGACATACTTGACGCGATTAGAGGCCGCGGATTCACCTCTCGGAAACCCTCCCCGGCACTCAGTACACCCTCGCCGAAACCCTACGACAAAAACTTGGGGGGGAAAGGGAACACGGAGTCCACCTTTCGGAAATTTCCCCCCCGGGACCCTCCACCCACCGCTACCCAAAACGACAAACAAAGACAAAACCAACACTAAAAAACAGGGGGGGCATACTGCCCCGGCACGGGGGACCCGGGCCTCTCCGCGACCCCCCCCCCCCGATCATCTACCTCCGTCCATCCCCCGGGCTTCGGGAGATCCCCATCGGGGGCGCCCGGAGCCTGCGCGCCTCGGCAGAAGGGGTAACCCCTTCCACGCCTTTTGGGAGGGACGCCCCACGCGAGCGCAAGCAGCCGATCCGCCGATGCCCCGCCGGTTTTTCCCGCCGACGCAAGGAAGGCATCGGGGGGGCGCCCCACATTTTGGGCCGCCTTGTGCCCCGCGCCACCACATCTGTAGCAGTGACCACGCATCCACCCCGGCCCACAAAATTGGGGGGAATGGCCAAAACCCCTTTAAACCGATAACATGGGGACGGCGAGCCAATGGAAACCTCCAATGTCTCCCCCCCCCCCTCAATCGATATCCTCTTTGCGGTCAAAGCTTTCCGCCACTCTGACAGGGCGCGCAAAAATCGTGCCGTTGCACGAAATTTGGGAAACCTTTGGATTTCCCGGCCCTGAATCCCCCACTCCCGGCAACCCCCGAAACTACAACTTCTCCAATTTCTCTGCCTCTTTACAGGGCCTTGGGCCCCTCAAATCGGACTCCTCCATCCGTGTAGGGCGGGGCCAACCCCTAATTCCCTCTACTTCTGGGAAGAAAATCCCTGAGCTTAGTCGCGGTAAATCCCGCCCTCGGGCGCCCGAGTCTTTTCCGGGAACCGCAGCAAAATCTTGCCGGTTACCCCTCTTCTCATTCGCTCGAGTGATATTTAACCCTTAAAGTCGATCTTGGATTTTGCCTCGAAAAACTGAGGCATATGATCTCGCCTCCATTCCCCCCCGAAAACGTCAGCGAAAACAATTTACCGGAGGGGGGGCCCCCAGAAGGAACCCCACCTACCTCCTTTATCGAGTAGTCCCCCCTTAGAGGCACCCTTCCCCCTGCACGCTCCTTCGCCGGGGGAGGGGCGTCTGAGCCCCTCCCACACGTCGCCCCTCTTCCCCTTGGAGACTCCAAGGGCCAGGGGCTCCGCAGAGTCCTCCGCAAGAGCGGAAACAGCAGAGCCCCCACACAGGCCAACCACACGTAGCATTCAAACATCCCACCTTTCATTTACACTCTACACTTTGTTACAAACCTTTCACTTTTCACGGGACTTTTAACATTTTTACAAACTTTATCATTGTAATAATTCAAATCTTAATTATACATAATGTTTTTTAAGAAAATCAATATTCCATACAACCTTCAAATTTTTTATTTGTTACTATTAATTCTTTTTTTTCCCTTTTGCTTTATACTTTCAATGAATAAACATTACTTTTTCGAAAATCTGGTGAAATTTAAATTTTTAAGTCGCTAATTTTTGGTGACCCCGAGTGATTTAAACCCGACGTAATAAATTTAAAGCCGACGTGATATTAAGCCGAAAGTGATATTAAAGCCGACGCATTTTTAAAGGTTTGCGAATAAGTGCCCAGTGCTCGCGTATTTTTAATCTCGAAATATTTCATCGTGGAAAAATTGGGGGATATTCTGAAATTTTAAAAGATCCATTCCCCGGATTTTGAAAATCAGAGGCGAATTATCCTTCACGGAAATTCTCAAATCATTTTATCGGATTCTGGAACAAGAGGAAGCCAATAAATAGATCCCATTTTAGACCTTCTTATACACGATTGATATGGAATTGGCGAGCGGTCAAATCAGGTTGGCTCAGATAATTAAATATTTACCCTTCCTCAAACTGGACATCAGGTGAGTGATCCTATGTTACATTCCCCACCAAATGAGTTTCGTTTTAAACACTCCCGACTTCTTTCTGGCATAAAAAAAACCTAAAACTCTGTTTTGCTTTCTATTGAAAGTGATTTTAAACGGTTTATCAAATTCGATAGATGATAATACCTATAGTTCGTCATTCGTCATCTTGAGGGAACAACCCTTAGTAAACATATCTAAAGTCTTGAAAATCCACCTGAAACAGATAAAATTATTTAAAAAAATTTTAATAAATCGCTTTACGGATTCGAGGAAAACGTTTGAGAAAAAATTTTAGCGGGAAATGAAACTAATGATAAAAGCCTTCGGATTACGTCGGAATTCGTCTTTTTTCTGGAGGTCTTTAGCAGATAGTTTTTTGGGGCAAATATTTGGCTTCAACGCTTCCACAATAAAATTTCAAACAACTTTGGGCCGTAGTAAAAGATGTTCCTCTTGTTAACTTGGGGAAATTTGCCGATAAAATTGCTATCGGGACGGGGGTTTGCAAGTCGCGGAAGTTTCCCAAAATAATGCAAGTAATAAATCTTCGGATTTCGCGGATTTGCTACGAGATCGAAGCTCTTGAAGTTTCTTCGCGTCGTCGAGATCTTTTCCAAAAAGCCGGGTCTAAGAATAGAGATTTAGATCTTTTATCGCGTCCCAAAAAAAATCAAATAAGATATTAAAGATACACCCAATTTTTTTTTAAACCATAAGATTTGGTGATAAGGCTAAAACGATGTACTTTCCTTGTTCTATGCCCAAAACATTCTTTGGCTTCACAGGAAAACTAAAAGGGCCGCTTAAGATGGGGCTGCTTACACGGTGTTTCTACAATTGCCTCATTATTTTCGACAGACATTCAAATTTTGAGAATTTTCTTGTCGATACGGGCGCTGATATAATCGTTGTTACCTAAAAAGGTTTTATTGAAGCCCGGTGGCATACTAATATTAAAACTTTTTTGCCGCAAATAGGGGTACTCAAATTAATACTTACGGTTCTAAAACTTTAATTTTGAACCTCGGTTTAAGGAGAGAATTCAATGGAAATTTTGTGTCGCGGATATTCAACGTCTCTATTTTAGGCGCCGATTTCCTTTGTCATTTTAATATCCTAATTGACATTAAAAACAAGGAAATTGATTGATAATAGTTACCGGTCTTATGAATACTGGAAAAATTCAAAGAAGTTGCACATTGTCAATTTTTACCACATCTCCTGATTCTGTGTACCACAAATTTTTAACCGAATTTCCAGGACTCACCCGTTTTCTCTAATTTCCTCGGTAAAAACACATGGTGTTGAACATCATATCGTTACGGAAGGTTCTCCTAAATTTTCGACTCCCAGAAGACTTACTCCTGAGAAACCTTAAATGTGCCAAGGAAGAATTCAAGTCTATGATGGAGCAAGGAATTTGCAGGCCTTTAAGCAGCTCCTGGGCAGCCCTCTACATATGGTACCTAAAAAGGAACAAAATTCTTGGAGACTGTGTGGTGATTATCGTGCACTCAATTCAGTGACTATCCCGGATCGTTATCCCTTACCTCATATTCAAGATTTTTCTTCTTCACTTTTTGGTAAGAATATCTTTTCTAAAATCGACTTAGTTAAAGCGTACTATCAAGTACCCGTCGCTAAAGAAGATATTCACAAAACAGCTGTCACTACTCCATTTGGGCTTTTTGAATTTGTCGTAATGCCTTTCGGTTTACGAAACGCAGCCCAAACTTTTCAACGGCTCATGAACTTTTTACTTAATGATTTGAGTTTTGCCTTTTGTTATCTTGATGACATTCTTATGCTTCTAAAGATGAGAAAGAAACATATTGCTCACTTACGCATTATTTTTGATCGTCTTCAACAAGCTGGAATGACAATCAATGTCGCTAAATGTCTTTTCGGTCAAAGCGAGATTTCTTTTCTTGGTTACTTAGTTTCTAACCAAGGAGTTAAACCTACATCCGAAAAAGTGAAATCAATTATTGATTATCCTAAACCTAAGACACTTCATGAATTACGCAGATTCTTAGGAATTATCAATTATTATCGTCGCTGTCTCAAGGATGCTGCAAATCATCAAGCTCTGTTAACAGAATATTTAAAGGACAGTCGCAAGAGGGATAGAAGAATTATTTCTTGGACTAAAGAAGCGGAATTAGCTTTGGAGTCATGTAAAGAAGAACTTTTACAAGTTACTACCCTTTCTCATCCTGCTCCTCATGCTCCTTTTATTTTAACTTGTGATGCTTCTGACTTTGCTGTTGGTGCATCACTTGAACAGTCTATTGACGACGATATCAAACCAATAGCATTTTTCTCAAAGAAACTAGACAAAGCTCAAAGAAATTATAGCACTTATGATAGAGAACTTCTTAGCATTTATTTGGATATTAAACATTTCAGGCATTTTGTTGAAGGAAGACAACTGATTATCAGAACTGATCATAAACCTTTGATTTTTGCTTTCCGTCAGAAATTGGATAAAGCGTCACCAAGACAGATCAGACAATTAAACTTTATTGCTCAATTCTCTACAAATATTACCTATATTTCTGGAAAAATGAATTCAGTTGCTGATGCTCTGTCAAGAATTGAATCTATTTCAATGCCTATTATAGTTTCTTTAGAAGAACTTGCTAATTATCAGAAAGAAGATGAAGAACTTCAAGTTTTACTTTCTTCAAATTCTTCACTTCTGTTGAAGAAACTTATTCTTTCAGGAACAACCATACCTATTTATTGTGATTGCTCTTCGAAATTAATTCGTCCATATGTTCCTAAACTCTTACGCAAGAGAATTTTTGATGTTGTTCATGGACTCGCTCACCCCAGCGGCAGATTGACATCTAAACAATTACTACTGAAATTCATTTGGCCTTCTTTGAAGAAAGATGTGAAGGAATGGACTCGAACTTGTCTTTCATGTCAACGTGCGAAGATTTCAAGACACACCAAGAATTCTCCAATTAAGATTGCAATTCCTGATCAACGCTTTCAGCATGTGCATTTAGACATTGTTGGACCACTTCCTATTTGTCAAAATTACCGTTATTGTCTTACTATGATTGATCGTTTTTCCAGATGCCCTGAAGCTGTTCCTATTTCTGAGATTTCTGCTGAAACTGTTTCTACAACATTTTATTCACATTGGGTAGCACGTTTTGGTTCTCCTATCAGCATTACAACAGATCAAGGTCCTCAGTTTGAAGCAGCTTTATTCAAAGCTTTAACAAACCTAATTGGATGCCAAAGGATTAGAACTTCTGCTTATCATCCTGCTTCAAATGGAATTCTGGAAAGATGGCATAGGACTTTGAAAGCAGCGATTATGTGCCACGAAACAACCAACTGGGTAGAATCTTTACCTTTAGTTCTTTTGGGATTACGTTCGTGTTTCAAAGAAGATTTAAAAGCTTCACCTGCAGAACTTCTTTATGGATCCACTCTTCGTATTCCTGGAGAATTTTTCATTGAAGAAGATTTTCCTGCAGATCCTGAAATCTTTCTTAAAAAACACAGGATTCATATGAGGAATATCAGATCATCTCCTACAAGTCATCATTGCAAAAGATCACCTTTTGTTCACAAGAATCTTTTTGATTGTACTCATGTTTGGATTCGAGAAGATACTGTTAGGAAGTCACTACAACCTCCTTATTCTGGCCCTTTTCCTATTGAGAAACGTATCTCTAATCATTTATTTGCAGTTAATGTTTCAGGAAGAGTTGTCAATATTTCGACAGAACGTCTCAAGCCAGCCTTCATTCCTAGAACTTCAGATTCTACTGAACTTTCTACCAGATCTTCAGCTCCTGTTCCTGCTATTTCAACTTCTGTTCCTGCTCTTTCAACTCCTGTTCCTGCTACTTCAGCTCCTGTTCCTGCTACTTCAGCTCCTGTTTCTGCTACTTCAAATCCTTCTTCTTCTGCTACTGTTGGAAAAGCTTTACGCACCTACCCACCAAAGAAGAAGAAAGTCCATTTCGCAACGAATATCGTCACTTGGGGGGGAGTACTGTAGCATTCATCATCCACACCTTTCATTTACACTCTACACTTTTATTACACCTTACACTTTTTACTGCACTTTTACACTTTTTACATCTTTATACATTTGTAATAACTTCAATTCATTAATATACATAATGTTTTTAAGAAAAATCAATATTTCCATAACAACACATTCATTCATTTATTTGTTACATATTAATTCTTTTTGTTCTTTCGCTTTATACTTTCAATGAATAAACATTACTTTTTCAAAGATCTGGTGAATTTATTTATAAGTCGCTACAACACCACCACCGACACTCGAGACAGGCGCGCGTATGGGATCCACTCCGTAGACCGGAGTGGGCCCATCCCGCCCCCCAAGCTCTGACCTAATAGCGGCCACCACCGAAAGCGATATGTCGTCCCTCAAGTCCCCGAAGCGACGATCCAGAAGGGACGACACATCAAGCGCCGTAAAAGGGCGATCCTCCGCAACCACAGCCCCAGATTCCTCCGCCAAACCAGGCGGGGACCTCTCAACAGAGGGCAGACAAAGCCGCTTCTTCCTTGCGCCCTTGTCCATGGCGCCTTTACCTGAAAAGTAAAATGCCTCGATGTCCGGAATCGCAGAGCAAACAAACGCAAGCTCCTCCGTGAGGCGCTCCACTTCGCGTTCCTGGGCCGACATACGAATCCTCAGGCCTTGGTTCTCACTCCTGAGAACATCCATGCGAGGATCGGCCTCCGAAGAGGTCCTCGCCACGACTTCATCGAGGATGCCACCCAGCTTCCTTGAGGAGGCTATGAGCTCCTCGGCCATGAAATCTTCAAGGCCAGGGAGACCAGCCACCCTCTCCACTTGGGTGACAAATCTATCCGCCAGTTTCCGAAGCTCCACAGTAGTGGACCCCCGCAACTCTGCACGGTATACCACGTCCGGCGGAGCAACATCCTTGCCAATCGCAGTAAGAATTGGTCCCAGGGAGAGGTCCAACACTCTACGCGCATACGCAAGCCTCAGCTCATCACGCTCAGCAGCTGCCAGGCGTTTCTTGGCTTGCGCAAGATTGACATATTCGCCCGTTGTTTTAGGGCGACTTCGCTTTTCCGCGCCGCACTTACCTGGAGGCTTCTTTCGGGGGTACTGCCTCCTGCCCATCAGCAACCTCTTATCTAATGGAGCCCAGGTCTTGTCCCTCTTACTTTCCTCATTCTCTGTGGAACTCGCCGATGGCAGAGATATAAAGGATGGCTCCCCTACATCCCGCTCGTCGTCCCCACTATCACCCCTCACCTTCTCCGGTGAAGGGAGAGGCTGAGAGTCACTCTCCTCTTCAACTGTTTCTCCAGTCAGTGATTCTGCGGTACTAACCGCGATCACAGGTTCGAAGAACTGCACACAAACATGTTTGGCGCAGAACCTCGTTTCACTACGCGAACACTCCCGGAAAAAGACGTCCATACATTTCGCGAGGTCCTTATATTCGTGATGAGCCTGATAGCTCCGAACCACTTTATTCAGAAGGACTCGGCGAATCTGCGCAGCAAGTTCCTTCTGGTCTACACTCCGGTCACGAATTCCTCCAGCGTAACGCTAGATTACGCAACCGATCGCGCACAGCAGTCCACTCATTCCTCGGCACTGTAGCAGTCCAGTCTGCAGCCCCAGCCGGCAAAGCTGCAGACGACCTGTCGTACGATGACGACATGGAGGGAGCCAGGCCTACACCCCTCCCCCACGCCGGTTTCCGGTACCCGAACCCGGGACGTTCTCTTCTTTTTCCGAACTCATCATGATACTGAAAAGAAATTGGTTTTTTCTGTCAGGGGTTTTCCTTCCCCTTAGGAGGTTGCCTTACTCAGCTAACGGGGCCTCCCCCCCCGGGTGTTATCTTCGGTGTTTTCCTTCACCTAGTGCAGTGGACAAGTCCTTTTTAGGGCCTGCACGCCCATCACACCCCGTTCATCCATCACCACACACTCCAGCTCGGGTACCTCGGGATTGCGACACCCGTACACTACAGGGATGAGTCTGTAGTGTCCCTGAGGGAAGCATCTATATAACCTAGAACAAAACCCTAGGTCAACGTCGGGTTTTATTCTCAAATAGGAGGGGAGATGTAACGTCCAGACAAATTTCAAAATTTCAATTTTTTCAAAAATTTATCCTTTAACATATTAGTCATGACAATCTCTAACCTACATGAAAGACCGGTATTAACAAATATTTAATCACATATAATTACTCATAAGTTAAAACATGTTTTCTCACAAATGACAATGGGAATAGCTACCCACTTTTAAGGGAGGGGTATGCTAATTTCGATGGAAAAAAGGCATGTTTTTACGATTTTTTTTTGGCGAAACAGATAATGTTACTTTATTTATTCAATTTCCATGTAATAATACAACATTTGAAGAGTAACTTGCTAAATTTTTATCGAAAAATATCGAAAAATACGCGAGTGACAACGAATTTCCGGAGGCGCTTCTAAAAAGTAGTTTGGCGGTGATCATTATAACTCGTAGTAGAATTATCTGAAACCAAAAAATAAAAATGGATTCGTTAAAGGAGATGTTTTTCGAGGTAACGCTGGGAGAAATTTTTTTTTTATTTTTTAATTTTTAGTAGCACTTTGAAGCCAAAATTCTGATTTTTGGTGCAAAAAATCGAATTATTTGTTTTTGTAAAATTAACAATTTTTAACAAATCAAAAAAAGCTCCCAGGAATACCTGGTAAATGTTGTTAAAAAGCAGTGTGCCAAATTTCAGAACAATTGATCGAGTAGATTTTGAGTTATCGTGATCACGAACTTCGAAAATGGCAAGTTTGAGAAAAACGCTTTAAACTTTTGCACACTAAAAATTTCGAAATAAAAGTCGATAGTTCTTTTATACTCACACAGAATCATCGATACCAGGTCCATACAGCAAGGCGTTTTTATCCAGAAGATCCAGAGCATCTTTTTGTGTTTGTCTCTGCGAAACTCTCCCTTCTTTACTGTTGTAGACCGCTTTCTCGTCTCCTCTAGTAATTCGCAAATCGTCAACTTGTCGCGCCCATTCGTGAGAACTAGGGCCTGTACCGATGTGCATCTCTTTCATGAAGGCCAACAGGGCAATAGAACCTTCATTAAAAGTACAAGCAGCTACATTAGCTGCAATTTGTACGGTTGTAGAGGTTCCACTGTATGCCTTTGGAGAGATTTTCCATATTAGCTGATTGAGGCTTTTGTTATTGTTTTGTGTAAAACCTCCAAGACATCGCTGCAACAGTGCGTCCTTGCTCAAGTCCTCATAAATGGGCTTCATGGCTTCCAGAACCTTAAAAGGAAGAGCTGCGTAGCTGTGTTTGAATGATTTTAGAGCATCTGCAGCTGCAGCTTTTTGCCACTCGCACCAGGAATCTTCGCCGCTCGGGCATTTCTCGTGCTGTGGGTTTTTGTCGTTTGAACTGTAGTGGTAGTATGTCGCCCATATATCATTTTTCATCTTCTGAACTGAATCGGAATTGCGTCGAATGGCCAATCCGTAGTAAACAGTTAATTTGTCTATCATTTTGCCTGTTAATTGTTCTTTTCCAGACAGGATTTTTTTTTATGGTTTTTCCGGTTTTGGTCGTTGTAACAACTACTGTCTTGTTTACCAGATCACGCAGACGCGTTCCCATGCGTTTCTGCACATGTCCTACGCATTCCTTTTTATTTATTACAAAATCTTCACCATAAGGGTTTGCGTCAATAACGCCGCTGTACGTCTTCGAATCGCCATCTCCAATGTAATTACGATATTTCACCCCAAGAGTTTCCAAAGATCGTTGGAACATTTCTACGATTGCTGCTACCTCCATGTTTCCAGACGGTCCGACGTGGTTGGCTTTGCATTCTCCGCTACTAACATGTTCTTTGTGCCACTCTTCATATTCAGCAGTACTGGATTTATTTTCCCAAGTTTTACATCGTTGGCAGAAGCTGCTTTTTACTAAAATGTCAAATACTTTGCCAGTATGAAATCCAATGAGAGAAGCAACGCCAAATAACGAAGCAAACCCTCTTTTCTTCCATGTGCCGTCGCCTGATACAGTAACTTCTGTTGTTTCTTCTAAATTATGCGTTTTACACATTTCTTTTTTTTCTTCTTCTACGGCCGATGCAAAAAACTTCTTGGCAACATTTGTTGTATATTCACACATTTCATCTACATACTTATTACATACTCTTTTCGTTAAAAAAGCACTAGCCAAGTCCATTAGTCCACACAATTTATTGCACCCGGCTAAGCCTAAGCCTAATACTCGCATTGCAAAAGCGAATCTTAAATTGACATCGTATTTTCCAGAATCTATTCTTGTAGAAGATGGAATATAATGAGGCGATGCACAGCTTTTGCATGTCATTTTGATATTAAAACCGAGTCCTTCTTTTTTGCATGATGTGAAATTGACTTCTCCATCACACTTTTTACATTTCACTATAGTAGAGATTGTTGAAAAAACCAAAACAAAATCTACTATCCTATAATGTTTTTGGAGATCTTCTTCTATTTCAATAGCGGGACGATTTTTAATTTTTTTCGACGACGAGCTGCCAGCTGTTACTTCATCGTTTTTACGCTTTTGTGGCGGTATTATTTTTTTTACTCGGTTCAAATACTTTTTACCGTATTTACGATCATCTCTAGTCACTTTTCGAGGCATTTTTAATAATAATAAATACACTCAGTAACAGTTTAAACACAAACACAGTTCAAAATGCCCGAAAATTCAACGAACTCGAACGATAACAGTCAAATTTTGCGACTCACTTTCTACCGTTCAACACGACATACAGCGAGCAACTGATGTATATACCATGTTTTCAATGCACACAAGGCTGCCTAAAAAGACGCTTTCAGCAATAAAGGAATTTAGGGGTTACGAATGAATACAATAGCGTGCCACGACAGCGCGCCGCACACCGGTCAAGGAGGTAGAGAAATACGGCTCGGAGCAACGGTCCTTTAAACGTTCATAACTTCTTTACTTTTGCTCCGATCGACTTGAAATTTTGACTGAATATTCTTGAGATGTTGCGCATTCATTTAAAAAAATTAAAAAAAAATGCCCAAAAAATATTTTAAATAGCATACCCCCCCCCCTTAAATAATATTTCCATCATAAAAAGCATAATTAACAAGGGTGCTCCGCTCCGGATCATTCGTTAGGAAACATACAAGTTAGAGAATAAGCACGCCTATAGCAAATATATTATTAACCTTAAAACTCTCATTCATTAATTAGGAGACTAAAAAATTCATATGCAATATAACATTATATCCGTCGTACGTTCGAAGGTACTACCAAATAAGGATATCATAGTTCAACCATGAATATATAGGTATTTTATCTTGATTATGATTTTTTCTATATTAAGCACCAATTTACATCTAGCTTGTGACGTGGTCCTTTTGAGCCCGTCACAAGGGCGGACGCGCCCGGCCGGGAAGCGTCTGAGAGCGCTATATTATTTTGTGTCTCGTGCGGGTGAGCAGCGACCTTTTCGCTAGCTCGCCCGCACTCTGTATCGGGATCGAGGTGGTAGGCCAGGAGAACGGCCATTGTTTTAGGGAGAAGAGGACCCGGACAGGCGACGGAGGAACGACCTCGAAAGGGGAGGAGCAGAGACTGAGCGACCGGCCCGGTGAGTATTACGAACGATAACCTATACACGGTACCGAGAAAATAAGGAAGCGATACTGCAGAGAAACTCGTTACAACTTCGATGGGACGAACAGGAGCAGTCCAGATCAGGGAGTAAAAGGCGCCTACATCCCTCGACAAGGATGATGCCCTGAGGGGCCCGCCACCACGCCTCGAGAGAAACACGGAGATCTAACGGGATTGATCACCCCGGAACGACTTCCCTCAGCCAAGAAAGGTCGTTTGGAACATCAGCATACGGCCATACGAGGTGTGGACGGGACCGCCGAAAATGGACCTGCTACATCATCGCTCCCGAGGGCTGGAATTTGAATTTGGCGGCGGAAGTCCGCGACCAGCCGCGAGACACCGGAATCGATACGAGGATCGATTCCGGGTCCGGCGCGGGGCGCAACGCTGCCGCGAAACCTGGCAACCGGGCCGGGGTGGCGCGCATTGTCTTCCCCCTCCCCACCAGCGTACCTGCCGAGGTCCCGCCGGCCCGAAAGGAAATCACTGTTCGGCCAGCCGGTGTCCTGCGAGCACACCCAGGGACAACGACCCACTACAGCCCACTGCGACGGCGAAATATTGTAAGGCCACCTCCTCGATCGTCCGGTAAGCGCGGATTCGGCAGAGACCCGTGAGTCATTAGGGAAATATAACGATACCGAGCAATTATGCTGTAGATAATTTAGTACCGAGAATTAGTTGAGAGACTCACGGAACTCACGTCGGTTTCCGCGTCATTAAGTTATTGCGTAAATCTTTGCCTTCTTCGCCTCTCCGAGGGGCACCGAAACGAGTCGACAGTCATATCGTAGTATATTATATTTGTAGCATTGTATCGAGTCATTAATTAACGAAATTTGAGAATAAGTTTCGCTGGATTGGTATATGATCCATTCGATTCCGAGCCGGTTACAAAGGGAGGAGAGTAACGATAACTAAAGATTTCGATAACACCCAGCGATCTCCCAACGGCTCGATAATACAATTATAGCTACTTTGATTCACACCATTTATATACTATTAACTGAAAATATATTCTTATTTTATCCTATTTCTGAGTACAATCAATATCGAGATTTCCTCTCTCTCTCCGGGACTGCGATTCCGAATCTCCTTACGGAAAGAACCACGACACTCTACCCCTTGTTGATACCGAGCTACCGAGGCCGAGCCGTCGTGTCCGCTGATTATTAGTTGAGCTATTGTTGAGTGGTGCGGCCTGACCGCACCTGGCGCCCAAAAGAGATACGATACCGAGCAATCAGTGATACCGAGCAAGTATCGAGAGAACGGAGAGCGGCACGACGAGGTTGCGCAGCAGTCTCTCTCGCCCTCTCTCTTTTAGTTTGACGAGAGAGGACGGAGAGTCGGTCGCAAATTTGGCGCCCAACGTGGGGCCTCTCGAAAGAGAGGATAATTAATAAAGGAGAATACGTGTCGTTTCGGGTAACGGAGAGACAGTAGGGTGAGAGAAATACTTCTCTTTTGTTTTCTTTCCTTTTTCTTTGTCTATCGGGCGCTGACTTGAGTCTCGCCCGAGCCGGGGATCTCCGTCGGAGATTCTCCGAGTATTATTTGACTTAATACAGTCGATGACTTTTGTTTATTGCATGCATTTGTATTACTTTGTCCCCAATTATTATTGTTCCCGCGTTATTAAGATTGTTCCCATTGTGCTTGTCTCGATATCTCGAGACTTCCCGTCACAACGGGGGGGGCTCGAATTTGAGGTGCCATCGCGTTAAGTGCACGAGTACGAAGGAGCGCTACGCGTATGACAGAGAGCGACCACCGACACGTTTCTTTGTCGCGCGCGGCATCGTAAACCCGACCGCGTAGTATAGTATTACAAAGGTAGCGCGCTCATACGCCTTTTACGACTTTCTTTGATATATCGAGTGAATTATAGGCACCTGACTGATACCGAGTTTTTCGTGTGATACAAAGTCGGCAAATATTCCTGTCCCAGTATGGGGAATAGTATTGGAAAGCGACGAATTTTTTTTTCTCTTCTTTCTTTCTTTCGATCTCTTCGCGGAAATATTTACCACTCGTCGAGCCGAGTCTAAAAGCGGGTAAACACGTATTGTTCTTGAAGGATTATCGCGTCCTCAGATATTATGGTCAAGATACCGAGAGCTAAGAACGAATATTGGTGAATAGATGTTTACGCGAATTCCCGAAATTCCTTAGCGAGACTCGACTCAGTAGCGGACGTCCGTGTATACAAAGGAACATTTTTTTTTTTTCTTCTCCCACCTCCTCGCATACGCTACCTTTCGCGAACTTGTTAGTTTCTTTCTGTTTATCGAATTAGGAATAAGAATAGAATTTTTTTTTTCTCTTCTCCTTCTCTCTTCTTCTCGCCCCTTCTTTATCTCCTCAAGAGATATTCGCGCCGAGTATTCACGCCTGTGAGTGACTTTCCTATTAACTAGGAATTTATAGAATATCGTTCGCAACATATTTTCGGGTTCTAGGAGGGGGGGTATCGTGACCGAGCGGCGTAATCAAGGATTGACGGTGTCTAATTTAGACAACGCTCACAAAGATACCGAGAAAGAGTTAGTTGGCGAGACAGTTGAGGGAGGGAGCGTACGTTTAGTCAATCCAGTCACGGTCCGCGTACTATCTATCTTCCCCTTCGAGATCTCATTTCCCTCACACCGTCACTAACCATAAAACGAAATGTCGACAAAAGAACAATTTCGGTGGATTCGAAAGTTATCAAAGGAGGAAGTGAGGTGTGCCCTCGCGGAGAGAAAGCTGTCCGTCAAAGGGATCCTCCCCACCCTTAGGGCTCGATTATTGAGATACGAGGCCGCGCAATTAATAGGGCGAGAGCATATGCCGACCCCTGAAATATCGGAAGCGTCAGACGAGGAGTCGGATACCGAGGAAGGTGCTGTCGGGGGCGAAGCCCTAGCGTGGTCCTCGAAACCGCGAATCAGGATACATCCCCCAGAGCCAACAGAGACGCACCCGGAGCCGCGGAGAAATCCCGAGCCGTATCGCCCTCGCGTAAAACCGAATTTCGCCGTGGACGCGTATAACGTAATGCGAAAGTGGAATTTAAATTTTTCCGGGGCACGCGACGGGGAGGCGGAGGCCTTCCTCATTCGTATAGAGCAGGGTCGGCAATTAATTCCCTTAGATGACGACGAAATATTTAAATGTCTGCCGTTCTTTTTATCGGGCATCGCGGCCCATTGGTTTCGTCTGAATCAACATCTTTGGCGTACCTGGGGGCAATTCGAGGCCGCGTGGCGTGCGCGATTTGGATGCCCGAACTTCCAATTCACCTTGCGGGACGAGATAATGCGACGCAAGCAGGGGGAAGACGAACCCGTCGCCGATTATATAACCTGCATGCAGGCCTTGTTCGAACGATTGGACCCCCCATGGCAGCTAAACGAACAGCTAAATTACGCGCATAGAAATATGATACCGAGGTTGCGTATAGCTGTGAGGCGTAACGAAATTTATGATTTTCGGTCATTAGAAACCCTCGCGTCGCAGATCGAGGAATGTTACGATCTAGATAGACAGCCGACATCAACGCGGTCTATTTTTCCGGAACTCGCGTATAGGGGAGCATCGCGATCACCTAGACACCCGAAAACGGTCACCGCGGCCGCAGTCCCCGCGACCGCGCCCAAGAAAAGGGGGAAAGCTACCGAGACGAAGAGGCCTCCGGTAGCCGCCGTGAATAACGCGGGTACGGACACGACACCCTCCTCATCCACCGCGAGTAGCCGATTAGCCGACATGAAATGTTGGAATTGTGGACAAAAGGGACACCGATCGCGAGAATGTACGCAGACGCGAAATCTGCATTGTTATCGGTGCGGAAAGAAACAGCACACGACGCGAACGTGTCCAAATTGCGCGGGAAACGAGGGAGAGAGTCGGTAGATCGGGTCCTATCGGCTCAAAAGGAACGGACTCGAGAAATTACAGGCACCGGGGGTATAGAATCATACGTGACCTTAGACGATACCGAATTTCCCCCGTTGCAATATTTCGAAGTATACATAAAAGGACGGCCGTTAAGAGCTCTTGTCGACTCAGGCTCGAGTAGAACGCTGATAGGGACGGAGGGAATTAAGCTCGTGCGATCTCTCAGATTACCAATATCGCGATACCGAGGCGGAAAAATCCGGACGGCGAATGGCCAAGTGGCGAAAATAGATGAGGTTAGCGAGGTACCACTCAAGTTAGGCGGCATAGAACACACCCTTTTCGTGGGATTATTACCCAATTTGGCAGTTTCGTGCATCCTAGGGATGGATTTTTTGTGCAAGTTTGGAATAGGGTTAGATCTAGCCAAATCCGAGTGGTTCTTCTCGCGAAGTCCCTCACATAGGTACCGTTTTAACGCTACCGAGCCGTCCGAACACGCCTGTAGCGGGCTACCCGAGCTTGACTCCTCCCAGCGCGCACAGATAGAGAGCGTAGTGAAAGAAGCGGGGATAGTTCCAAACGATAACCCGGGGGTAACCACCCTGACAGAACACCGTATTGACGTCGGGGCACAGAAACCGATCAAACAACGGTGTTACGTTGTATCCCCGAAAATACAAGACGCCGTGCGCGAGGAAGTTGATAGAATGCTAAAAAGCGGAATAATCGAGCCCTCTTTCAGTGAATGGTCCAATCCAATAGTGATGGTGAGGAAACCTTCCGGAAAGTATAGGTTCTGTTTAGATTTCCGGAAGGTTAATGAGATCTCGAAGAAGGACGCGTATCCCCTCCCGAACATGAACGCTATCCTCGACAAGTTAAGAGCCGCGAAATACATCTCCACTTTGGACCTCAGTCAGGCGTATTTTCAAATACCCCTGGCTAAGGAAAGCCGTGAAATAACAGCCTTCAGCGTAGCCGGCAAGGGACTTTTTCATTTTACGCGGATGCCGTACGGGCTCACGGGAGCCCCGGCCACATTTCAACGGCTGCTAGATAAATTAATAGGACCGGAAATGGAGCCTTTCGCATTCGCCTATTTAGACGACATTATTATCGCGACGCCGACATTCGAGGAACATTTGGCGTGGCTTAGGAGGGTCATGATTAGAATATCGTCCGCCGGGTTAACAATAAACCCGGAAAAATGCGAATTTTGTCAATCACAAGTAAAGTATCTCGGATTTATCGTGCAGAATGAAGGGCTTACAGTCGACCCGGATAAGACTCAACCAGTGATAGAGTTTCCGATACCGAGAAATATTAAACAGCTACGACGGTTTTTAGGCATGGCCTCGTGGTATAGACGATTCATACCGCGCTTAGCTACCGTTACCGAGCCCCTCACTAGATTGCTAAAGAAGAACAAGCGATGGGAGTGGGGGGAAGAGCAGTCGCGCGCGGTACAAATCGTAAAAGAGCATTTAACCACGGCACCGGTATTAGCATGCCCGGATTTCGAGAGACCCTTCGTACTCCAAACCGACGCGAGTTCGGTAGGTTTGGGCTCCGTGCTGACGCAAAATTTTGAGGAGGGGGAGAGAGTGATCGCGTTCGCGAGTCGCGCTCTGACGGACCCCGAGAAAAAATACACCGTTACCGAGCAGGAGTGTCTGGCCGTGGTATGGTCCATTAAGAAATTTCGTCCCTATCTGGAGGGTTACAAATTCACCGTAATAACAGATCATAGTAGTTTGAGGTGGCTCCATAACTTGCGGAATCCCACGGGCAGATTAGCCAGGTGGGCCCTCGAGTTATTGGAATACGAATACGAAATTATTCATAGAAAGGGGGCCTTACACCACGTACCAGACGCTTTATCGAGAAGCTACGAGGGGGAAGTCGAGAGCGACGAAACGGTAGTTGCGGCCGCGGGCGCGATAGGAGAAGATCCCGATCCCGAGAGCACGGATAAATGGTATAAACATCGATTCAAACAGGTCGCGAGCGATCCGGATCGCTACAATCAATGGCGAATAATAGACGCCCAATTGTATTTTCTAAAATCTAAGCCGGTCGTTTCGGACATAGTAGAAGACCTGAACCGATGGAAATTAGTGCTACCGAGTGAGTCACGAAGGGAGGCGTTACGCGAAGCCCACGACGCTCCTCAATCCGGACACTTAGGTATCGAGAAGACATATCAGCGTCTCGCGGTCTCATACTACTGGCCGCGAATGTTCCGAGATGTAGTAGGTTATGTTAAGAAATGCGGCACGTGTCAACTGACAAAAGTCGAGCAGGCCTGTCCTGCGGGACTCATGGGTAGGCGAATAGCGGAAGCTCCATGGACGGTGGTTGCCGCCGATATTATGGGACCCTTACCGCGTAGTAAGTCCGGTTTCAAATACCTACTAGTGATTCAGGACTTATTCACAAAGTGGATAGAGTGTAAGACTCTCCGATCCGCGACAGGTCCAAAAATTAGGGAATCTTTAGTAGACCTAGTTATTTCGCGTTGGGGCACGCCCAAATGTTTACTGACGGACAACGGTACCGAGTTCGTGAATAGGGAGATAGAGGAATTCGCCCGCGAAAACGGGATACGGCACGATACCACCCCTCCATACCACCCTCAGGCGAACCCCGTAGAAAGGGTGAATAGGGTTTTAAAAACAATGATAGTCGCTTACATAGATAGGGATCATAGGGATTGGGACCGGAATATTGCGGACTTCCGGTTTGCATATAATACCGCGGAGCATTCCTCCCTGGGAACTTCGCCGGCATTTCTGAATCTGGGCCGAGAGTTGATACCGAGAGGGAGGCTGCGAGACCGAGGTAACGAGATGGCTCAGGTCGACGCAGCCGATCCCGCGGTTTGGTCGGATAGAATGGAGCGGCTGAAGTTGATTCGGGAATGGGTTGGCGAACGTTTAGAGGAGGCCCAGGAAAAACAGGCGACGTACTATAATCTGAGGCGTCGAACTCGCAGTTTTCGTACGGGTGCACTAGTCTTGCGAAGGCGGCACGTCCTTTCGTCGGCCGCCGATAACTTCGCGGCAAAGTTGACACCCAAATTCGAAGGTCCCCTCCGAATCGGGAGGAAATTGTCCTCCGTAATTTACGAGCTGACTCGTCTAGATGGGTCAGCCGCCGGTAAAAGCCACATACAATATTTAAAACCCTACTATTCCCCCGACCCTGACTAGGATATCGAGAGAAACACAGGAAAATCCTCCCGAGTAGAGGAGATGAATCCGGCAGAGGAGGAATGGGGAGAGTTCTGGGGGAGATATGCCGATCTCGTCCTCCAGATAGACGAGCACTACCCGGAGGTATGGGCGGATATGGCGGACACCGCGGAGACCGTCCGACGCCTCGTCAGCACCACGCGGGGCGCGGTCGTTCGCGATTTCCCAGCAACGAGGGAAGCGGAGAGCCAGACGGCACTGTCAGCGGCCGACGGAGAGGTCCGTGTGCGTCCCCCGATGAGGGACGTCGGACAAACCGTGCGGGTGGTGCCGGCGAGGACGAACCGGGCGACCCAAACCTATTTTGTGTTGCGTTGGTCCCGTACGGCCCGGGAGACCGTCGATGCTGCGACGTCGCCGCCTCGCCCCGGAACGCTCTCGCCACCAAGGAACCGCGGTCGGACCCCCACGCCGCCAAGTGCAAACACACGCACGCCATCCCACACCAGATCCCGAGCCGAGCAGCCCATAAGGGACCAGTTACCCCTGGGTTGCTGGAATTGCGGAGGGCGCCACCGCTACGCCGCCTGCCCCCAGCCGCGGAGGACGGATTTTTGCTACGGGTGCGGACAAAGGGGAACCACGGTGAAGACCTGCCCACGCTGCGGGCCCACCTACGAGAGAGACAACCCCTCGCAAGACGAGAGGGGACCACGCCGGGGACCACCGCCGGAGCGTAGCGGAAGACACAGGGGACCCCGTACCACCCCGTACCCCTAGCCCCTCCGAATGACGGGTTTTGTTTTGTTTTTTTGTGGGGGGCTGGCAGCCCCTATTAATCTTTTTTTTTTTGTTATTATTATTTATTTTTTTTTAATGATTTCGCCCCTAGGGAGCCCCTCACCTTTTTCTCTTTGTTCTCGGTGACCCCCCGACTTCCTCCCCGATGTTTTTTTTTTGGTTCTTTTATTATTGCTTGGCCCATACGGCCCGAAAGGAAGGAGATGGGAGACCAGATACCGAGGAGGGGCCAAGAACACCCCGTAGGGCGTACACGAATTGTACCTGAGGAGGTCAATAAACGGACTTTCGTAGTAAGACATGTGAGACCCCGTTAATTACACCCTATTGTCTGTCCCATCCCGGAGCGACACCTTCGGAGTGGTGGTCTCGGGAGGTGAGACTCCCTTAAGATATCGCGGGAAGTAAAACCTAATCATGACTGTCGGCAGAATTCGGGACCTCGTGGGTGGAGGGCATGGCGAGAGAAAAGTTTGAGTTTGAGGCAGTGATCGAGTGGGTGGTCATCGATGTGGGTCGATGTCCAAGACCTTCTCGGTCCTCCCCAGGAAGGGGGGAGTTGTGACGTGGTCCTTTTGAGCCCGTCACAAGGGCGGACGCGCCCGGCCGGGAAGCGTCTGAGAGCGCTATATTATTTTGTGTCTCGTGCGGGTGAGCAGCGACCTTTTCGCTAGCTCGCCCGCACTCTGTATCGGGATCGAGGTGGTAGGCCAGGAGAACGGCCATTGTTTTAGGGAGAAGAGGACCCGGACAGGCGACGGAGGAACGACCTCGAAAGGGGAGGAGCAGAGACTGAGCGACCGGCCCGGTGAGTATTACGAACGATAACCTATACACGGTACCGAGAAAATAAGGAAGCGATACTGCAGAGAAACTCGTTACAGCTTCGATGGGACGAACAGGAGCAGTCCAGATCAGGGAGTAAAAGGCGCCTACATCCCTCGACAAGGATGATGCCCTGAGGGGCCCGCCACCACGCCTCGAGAGAAACACGGAGATCTAACGGGATTGATCACCCCGGAACGACTTCCCTCAGCCAAGAAAGGTCGTTTGGAACATCAGCATACGGCCATACGAGGTGTGGACGGGACCGCCGAAAATGGACCTGCTACATCATCGCTCCCGAGGGCTGGAATTTGAATTTGGCGGCGGAAGTCCGCGACCAGCCGCGAGACACCGGAATCGATACGAGGATCGATTCCGGGTCCGGCGCGGGGCGCAACGCTGCCGCGAAACCTGGCAACCGGGCCGGGGTGGCGCGCATTGTCTTCCCCCTCCCCACCAGCGTACCTGCCGAGGTCCCGCCGGCCCGAAAGGAAATCACTGTTCGGCCAGCCGGTGTCCTGCGAGCACACCCAGGGACAACGACCCACTACAGCCCACTGCGACGGCGAAATATTGTAAGGCCACCTCCTCGATCGTCCGGTAAGCGCGGATTCGGCAGAGACCCGTGAGTCATTAGGGAAATATAACGATACCGAGCAATTATGCTGTAGATAATTTAGTACCGAGAATTAGTTGAGAGACTCACGGAACTCACGTCGATTTCCGCGTCATTAAGTTATTGCGTAAATCTTTGCCTTCTTCGCCTCTCCGAGGGGCACCGAAACGAGTCGACAGTCATATCGTAGTATATTATATTTGTAGCATTGTATCGAGTCATTAATTAACGAAATTTGAGAATAAGTTTCGCTGGATTGGTATATGATCCATTCGATTCCGAGCCGGTTACAAAGGGAGGAGAGTAACGATAACTAAAGATTTCGATAACACCCAGCGATCTCCCAACGGCTCGATAATAAAATTATAGCTACTTTGATTCACACCATTTATATACTATTAACTGAAAATATATTCTTATTTTATCCTATTTCTGAGTACAATCAATATCGAGATTTCCTCTCTCTCTCCGGGACTGCGATTCCGAATCTCCTTACGGAAAGAACCACGACACTCTACCCCTTGTTGATACCGAGCTACCGAGGCCGAGCCGTCGTGTCCGCTGATTATTAGTTGAGCTATTGTTGAGTGGTGCGGCCTGACCGCACCTGGCGCCCAAAAGAGATACGATACCGAGCAATCAGTGATACCGAGCAAGTATCGAGAGAACGGAGAGCGGCACGACGAGGTTGCGCAGCAGTCTCTCTCGCCCTCTCTCTTTTAGTTTGACGAGAGAGGACGGAGAGTCGGTCGCAAGCTACAAGAGATGTATGTAAATTGAGTGTTAAACTTAGTCAGGGACAGTTGGCGAATAACCGATAAATCATATGTAGCCGCAGGCACGGTATAATAGCACAAAATTAATGCGTTATTCTCCATATGAGTTTTCCATCAATTTACATAAAACTATGGAATATAAATGTAAATTGATAAGTTTTAACCCTCCATCGCGATTTCCAAATGATAGATATAAATATTAGGAAAATTTAGAAATCCGTTCCTGACGCAAGTTATCTATCAATTTGCATATAACTATGAAATGTGAATGTAAATTGATAAGTTTTATTTGTCCATCACAATTTTTAAATGATAGATATAAAATATTAGAAAAATTAGAAATTCGTTCCTGACGCGAGTTATCTATCAATTTACATATAACTATGGAATGTAAATGTAAATTGATAAGTTTTAACCCTCCATCGCGATTTCCAAATGATAGATATAAATATTAGGAAAAATTAGAAATCCGTTCCTGACGCGAGTTATCTATCAATTTACATATAACTATGGAATGTAAATGTAAATTGATAAGTTTTAACCCTCCATCGCGATTTCCAAATGATAGATATAAATATTAGGAAAAATTAGAAATCCGTTCCTGACGCGAGTTATCTATCAATTTACATATAACTATGAAATATAAATGTAAATTGATAAATTTTACTTGTCTATTATGATTATTTTAATCCATAACAAAAATTTACGAAGTAATACGTTTTATTTAAATCGCAAAAAGAATAGACATATTCTAAAGAATAATACCTAAAATATATAGATATCGTTTGTAAAGTAGTAATTAGGTATGAAACCCGCTTTATTATGTGAACTCGGCTTTACTCTCAAGAAACATCTAGAAGATTCTAGAAGGATCTAGAAAGACGGTTGAGAATCGTTACATTCCAGAAGCATGATGCAATGCATGATGCAACGCTGAAACACGTTGCAACCTGCAAACCATTATAGAAGGACCGTTAAGAAATATCACTACCAAGAATAAGATAAGGAAGGCCCGTTGCAAGCCGCATAGCGGTGAGTCACCAAAGAAGCACCGCTATCGCTACTAAGAATACGATAAGGAAAGTCGGAGAGCATAGCGATGAGTCATCAAAGAAACACCGCTATCACTACCGAGAATAAAAGACGGTTGAAAATCGCTAGCGATGAGTCATCAAAGGAACACCGCTATCTCTACTGAGAAGCCATCTCTCCGGGACTTAACCGTCGCAATCTCTACCAGGAACAGATTGTCTCCAGTACTTCCCCGGCATATCTCTCTTACCATTGGATTAGCCTCATCACCCGATGGGAGGAGCGAGCCACATTTTACGGTATATAAACCCTGCACCCGGCACGGAACGGCAGTGATTCGCCGAAAGTTGTTCCGCCAGCACAGTCAAGTTCAGTACTTCTAACAACAGTCAGCTAACCAGCCATTACTACGGGGTTCCGAAGACAACGAGACATAGCCGCCATTTCAGACCGAGGTACCGAGGCTCCTCAGATCTTCAGACTCAGAGAGAAGAACACAGTAGCGAAGTGTACCACAGCAAAGCACATTAGACATAGTCTAACCTTGTGAGTATTTAAGCCAGGATGCGTATTAAGGTTGATAGAAAATTGGTACCTTGATCGGTAAGGATAGCTTTGGGAGTTCCATAAATGCAAATAAATTCTTTTGTAAAAGCGTCGGCTATCGTTAATGAAGTGGCTTCTTTTAATGGTACAGCTATGAAGTATTTTGTTAATAAATCTTGCATGGTTAAAATATATTTATTTCCGTTATTCGTGATAGGAAATGGCCCTACTATGTCTAGTGAAACTTTATCGAAAGCTGTCCCGGGGGTATCCGTAATAATCATTGGTTGCTTGGTTTTGACGCGCGTTAATTTCTTTAACTGACATTCGCGACATTTTCTAATAAATTCTTGAATATCTTGTTTCATCGTACTCCAAAAGTAATGAGGTTGAAGTCTATTAAATGTTTTCGTAACTCCTTTATGGCCACCGCATGCTGATGCATGGTTTTCTGAAATTAGTTTTACGCGTTCCGCAGAAATAGGATTGTCAACTAGATTCTGGCAAATAGTTATATTTACGCGGGTGTCATAAAAAAATTTCTTCAATTGATTAACAACGTATGACCAGGGAATGTCATCGAATTTATGCGTTTTGCTAATGCTAAAGGAAGTTAATTGTAATTCGTTAACACAGTCTAATAAAAAGCGTATACAATTTTTCACAGTTTGCGGTTCTATAGACAGTCGATTGTTTGTTCTTATCAGGATTGATATTAAATTATTTAATTTGATTTTCTTTACATTAACTCTTTCAAAATTGAGATTTTCGTATGTGGGTAAAAGATTTGCAGTGGAATAAAGTTTGGCTCCTTTGTCGTAGGGTGATCCTCTGTCTAGACTTATAAAAATTACATGATTATCCTTTTGGTTTAATAAGTTGTCTCTTACTTCGCGTATTCTTACTTTACTCGGAATTACGGGAGGGGGTTGTATAATTGGTATAGTTTCTGAAATTACTGGGTCGACGTAATCGTATTCTAAATTTGAATTTGACATATTTGCATAGTCGTGATTATCGTTATTAAAAATTGAACTTTCATCATCTAAATCAGAATTGTTTTCAGTTATATTAACATAATTAGGGTTATCAATATTATTACTGCGGTAAGGGATTAAAGCATTTGTTTCAATTGATCTGACGGAAGGTCCTGGTCTGCTTGAAAATATGGATTCGTCGGATGATTCGTCATTGTCTGAAGCGAATATTGGTAGAACTAAATCAGTGGGTGGATTTCGCGATAAAGCATCGGCATTATTATTTAGTGATCCCTTTTTGTATTTAATTTCGTAATTATATTCCGCTAGCTTGGTTTTCCACTTCCAGAGTTTGGAGGTTGGATCTTTTATAGAGTGTAGCCAAATTAAAGGTTTGTGATCGGTTATTATAGTAAAAAGTCTTCCGTATAAGTAGAGTCTGAAGTGGCTAATACAATATATGATGGCTAGACATTCTTTTTCAATTGTTGAATAATTTTGTTCCGCGGTGTTTAAAATTCGAGAAGTATATGAGACAGGAAGATCTTTTCTTACCGGTCCCTGACTTAAAATTCCGCCTATGGCATACCCTGATGCGTCGGTAGTTAGTATGAAAGGTCTAGTAAAATCAGGATATTGGAGAATGGGATTTGAACATAACGAATGTTTCAAAGAGTTAAAAGCTTTTACTTGTTTTAATTGCCAATTGAATATGCTATCCTTTTTCAATAAATCTGTTAATGGTTTCGCGACTTTAGAAAAGTTAGGTATAAATCTTCGGTAATATCCGGTTAAACCGAGGAATTGTTTTATGTTTTTCGGATTTTTCGGAACTGGGAAGTGAATTATTGATTTTATTTTGTCCGGGTCTGGTTTGACTCCATTCGCGCCTATTATATGGCCTAAATAAGCTACTTCACGCCTTAGAAATTCGCACTTATCTGGCTGTAAATTCGCGTCTCGTAATCTTTGCATTAATCTTTCACATTTGATTTCGTGTTCTCTTAATGATCGCGCGTAAATGACAATGTCGTCCATATAGACGAATAATTCGTTTCCTTGTAGTCCCGATAATACGTTATCCATAAGTCTTCGGAAAGTAGCAGGTGCGTTTTTTAAACCGAATGGCATGCGCTTGAATTGATAATGCCCATATGGCGTAGAATATGCTGTTTTGTGAGCGTCTTTAGGTGACATAGAAATTTGATGAAATCCGGAAGCTAAATCAAATATTGAAAAGTATTTGGCTGATCCTAATTGATCAAGTATATCTGTTATATTAGGAAGAGGATAGGCGTCTCCTATAGTTTTTTCGTTAATCAATTTCTTCTTTATGGACAGAAGGAAACCTGTATTGTTTATTGTGTATAGGAATTTCGTTAATAGTTGGAATGTAGTGTTGAGTCGCGTTTGTAGTTCCTAAAGGTTCGTTAGGCAGATGGAATCTATCTGAATGCTTAGTAAGAATTGACCTGACATGATCAATTTCTTCAGGATTTAAATGTTCAAGTCTTAAAAGTTGTTCGACAGCGTGTGGTCGATTGGAGTTAGTAAAATTGTCGTTCGTCGAGAAAAGCCCTAGGGTTCTCGCACAATCGACGGAATTAGAAATTTCATCTCCCATTACCGGGGTCTCCCGACTCTTGGTAATATGCTCTTCATTGCAAGACATTGAATGCCCTAAGGTTTCAATGTATCTTGTGGATTTGTCTCCCATCTCTTTTTTGCCTTGGAATCGCGCTGAATGCCCTAAGGTTCCAGCGTGATTAGTATAATTTCCCATCTTCGTCGTTTCGTTTAAGTAATGTACGCCGTGCCCTAAGGTCTTCGTACAATACATGGATTTGTCTCCCATCTCTTCTTCAGAAGGTACCGAATGCCCTAAGGTTTCGGTCCGATTAATGTATTTTCCCATTTCTTCATCTTCATAAAGTACGTCGAGCCCTAAGGTCTTAGTACTCTCGTTAATATCTATAGATTCGCGAGATTCAAAATCATAAATTTCCACTGACGGAATGTCGATTTTGAAATCCTCCTCGGTGGTATTAAATACCGGTAAGTATGTTCTTCCGTTTGAATGAGTAATGAGTGCGTCTCCGAAGAACACCTTGTCAGCGAGGGTTTGTAAAGGTAAGTATCCAGTATGTATTTCTGGATTAGAAATATGAATGCAACAAGGAGTAACAGTCCTTGTTTTCAGATGTAATTTTTCAACTTCATAGGTGATGAAAGGAATGATAATAGTGCCGTGATAAAGACATCTATCTTTATAATTTATGATAATGCTCCTTTCTTTGAAGAAAGCGTTCCTTAGGATCCCGTCTTGGGGAATGCAAATGGAGTCTGATATTACATGGAACAGGGTAGGTTTGTCTAACAAGTGGATAGTTATGGAACCTAAAGTTACTATTGTTTCGGAGGAAATGTCTCGAATGGATATAATATTTTCTTTATCTAGATTGACGTGAGGTAATACAAATTGTTGTTTGATATATATGATTTGATTATATGGTTTGATTTATGCCAGAGCCTGAATCAATCATGAAATTGCATTCATGTGATAAGTGTGGGGATATAAGTTTGATAGAAGGTAAGTCGTCGTGTTTAATCTCGTTATCTACACTGCAGATTCGAGTGGTGTGGTTGGAATTGATTGCTGTGTAAGGATCATGTTTGCAGGTTGTGTGCGTTTTGTCGGGGCTTCGTTCCGGCGGACGTCGGATTTTTCCGGAACGCTTTGGGGGTTTCCCGAATTAGCAAAAGAAGTACTAGGCTGAGCCTGATTTTGTTCAAGTGATCTTTTGTAAGCGAGTTTCCGACATTCGCTCATGAAATGACCGGAACTTTTGCAGTAACGACAGATTTTAGTGGCTGGATAATTTGGTCCGGGTTGACCAGGTATCAAAGGCTTAATGAAAGGAGCAGTAGTAGAAATATTATTGTTGCGCGAATTATTAATTATTGGATGGTTATTATCAACGTTGTTCACGGTTTGTCTTGCCGTCGGATAGTTTACGTCGGCATGAGGTGAAGTGTAAGCGCGATTAAAAATTGTATTTTTCTTTTGAAGGTTTTCAACTTCTAAAGTTTTGGATAATTGAATAGCAGCAACGATATTTTGTTCAAAAGTATAGTGCCGTTCTAATTTCACGCGGATTAATAAATCGGAAGGTAATCCATTAATAAAACTGTTAGTAACGCTTTTTTCAATGTTATCTCTAACTTCATCGTCGAGATTTCCACAAACATCGGCTTCTCCATCTATAATTGCCGTTCTTAATTCTTGAACGCGCGCGATGTAATCAAAAATATTCTCATTCTGTTTCATAAATATGTTTGCTAACTCTCCTCGATATTGATCGATGGATTTGTTCGGTCCGAAAATAAGTTTTAAACGTCGCGTTAGATCTCGTAGGCTATTAAATTCGACTCCCTCGATTGCGGCATAGGCATGCCCTTGCAATTTGTTAATAATTAGTTGAACTAAATGATATTCTTGATATTCGGGAATTAATTGAAGTGCTCTTTCGCAAATTTTCGTGAAATGGAGGACAGATATTTTATGTCCATCAAATTTGGGGATTGTATCTATAGCGTCTTTCAAGCGAATGGGAGAGTTTAGTTGCAAAGGAGTGGATGGTCTTTGTGTTTCTATTTTATCATAATGTCCCTGCATATTGTTAGAATGTTCGATTATATCTATACGTCGTGATAAGCGAGTTACTTGTTCTGATAATTTTTCCATAAGGGTTAATTGTGCAGCTAATTGTTCCGAAATTCCGGTTACCGAACCGTCCTCCATGTTTCTATCTTGTTCTAATGTTCGTTGAAATGTAAGTAAATTTTCCTCTCTATTTCGCAATGTCTCAGCTTGTGCTGTTAATTGGGCTTCTTTATCGTTTAAATTCTGTGAATAAAGGTTAAGTTGACTACAGGTGAGTACTCTGTTTTCTGAGTTGTCTGAGTGTACAGGAGTTCTAGTAAGGGACATTTTGCTTTAAGATTTATAATTTATAACTGATTTTACGTTAATTTTACTTATGAAATAACACCGATCGCACAGATCAATCTCCGCGACCTCTCAACGATCTCTTTTGGCCAATCCCACCGCTGCCACCAAAAATAATGTTTGCCTTCTTGTTACGTTCAATAATTCACCCGGCGGCAAATTACCTTCTGCACAAGACGGTCTTCTCTCGCGTCTACCTCGGTGGACGTTTAAGAAGTCTATCTTCTTCTAATGTAATAATTTTCGTATTTCAAATGTTGTAGTAATTATTCTGTAAGAGCTTCGACATTATTTCTAAATGGACATCGAGAAACATCATAGTTATTTGAGAGCAGGCCGCCATGTTATTTTTCTGAGTCATTAACAAATTGGTACTCTGGAATTACGAGCAATTATTTTTCATTGTACGGGCTAGTATGAATTTCAAATCAAATCTCTATAAACGACTATTATATTTTGTGCACTAAGAATAACATATCGCACTTATTTTCTAGAATCAAATTGTAATCAGTTTTACTTATATGTATGTATATTCAATGTGAACTTGCACCTTGAATAAAATATCACAGTTACTTTTCATGGTAATATATTATTACTAAATTTAGATAATATACACTTTACGTATGTTCACTTTGAACTGGCACCTTGAATAACATATCAGTTACTTTTCGTGATAATTTATTATTAGATCGTTTAAATTTTTGAGTACCTTCTTTTGAACATGGCCTGACCTTTTCATTTTTATAATTTTTTTAGGATATTTTTATCTGTAAATTGTAGTGAGAAGTCGTGTCCGCGTCCGTAACATCTGGTAGCGTTTCATCTGTTATGTGATATTCTGTATTGATAGACTAAACCACGGGTCAATCCCTGAAAAGTGGCCCGAATAAACTATACTTTTACCAGAACAACCGCGTGTTATTGCAAATCTGAGTCTCCCCTCTTCCCGAATCCTGGCACCGACGAGCCGATCCGTGGCGTCGGGAAAGGTGCTTCGTTACAATTATATAAATAAATATTAATTAGTGAGAGAGAGGTGAGAGAGAACGAAAAGACTAAAATAGGACGAAAGAGGGTGAGTTAGGGCGAAAGAGGAGCGGGAGTGGAGGTGGGAGCGCGGGCGGGTGGACGGAATGTGGGAGGGAAAGGGGTGGGTGGAAGTTGAGGGAGGTGTGAGTGAAAGGTGAGAAGAGATTTATATATATATATAATCCTGATGACGTCAGCGGACGCGGACAGAGAAAAAGACGACGTTTCTTAATTTTTCATGAAAAACGTCACTTTTTGACCGCTTGTATGTCTAGAACGGCTTGACCGATTTTATTTCTTCTTGGCTCAAATTACTCGTGGCGAAATCGCCTTTCAGGTTATATTACGTGCAATTCAAAATTTTTAATATTTTAGTAGTTCTACACCCCCAAAAAATGGACTTTGATGATGCAGGATATGAGACTTGTAGTGTCTTTTAAGGTTTATTAAGGTTTGAACATGGCCGGAGACACTACCGCGTCTCCTGATAAAGTTAGCGAAAATGTTCTACGGACAGACACCTTTTCAAGTGCGCTGCGCAGCATTTGAGTTTGCTGAACGTCACAACATCCTCAATAATATTAATAAAGAAAAAAGGTGTGCTGGCGTAGATTGGTTCTATGGATTTCAAGCTCGTAATCAAAATATATTACCGAATCCTGGCTGCTAGCGACCGGCTGGCATTACCCCAAGAGGCGACCGTAATTACCCAACACGTCGGTCAATTGCGGCCACTTCAGAGATTTTTTTAATCAATGCAGGCTCAATTATTTATTAGCTTTCTTAACTTTTATGCTTCTACTTTCGAAAAATAATTGATGAAGTATCCGTCAACTATTCCATTTTGGTTCTAAAGACATTTTTTTTTCAGAAAATAGAAAATAATTCTTACAGACTGCAATTCCCCTATTCTCCCCTATATATATATATATATATATATATATATATATATATATATACATACATATATATATATATATATATATTATATATATTAGCTTTCTTAACTTTTATGCTTCCACTTTCGAAGAATGATTGATGTAGTATCCGTCAACTATTCCATTTTGGTTCTAAAGACATTTTGTTTTCAGAAAATAAAAAATAATTCTTACTGATTGCAATTCCTCCATTCTTCCCTATATATATATATATATATATATATATGTATATATATATATATATATATATATATATATATGTCTAAAGGCAGTTTTGACGACATTTTGCAGTATAATTTGGCAGTTTTGACGACTATTGGCAGTTTTCACGACCGTCGTCAAAGGCACCGCGATATAAAGGCAGTTTTAACGACAGTCGTCAAATCTACCTGTATATGGCTGTATGCCTATATATATATATACATTCAGTAAACAATGTAGAAAAATGCTTGGTTAAAATATTTTCATATTTAAATGTTGTTATATTATGTATATCTGTGTTTTACATGTTGTACTGTTTAAAGCAATTAATAATTATATATGGTGTTTTTTTGCACGTAAAATCTCACTGCCGTGGCATGAAATTTTAAGCGCCAAAGAATATAGTACAGTTATTAAATGTTTACGTACAGTATATTATACGTAAAACAACTATACAACAAAATAAAACTGCTTATAAATAATAGTTATTTCAACAAAACGTTTTTCTACGTTGTTTACTATGCATATAGTATATATATATATGTCTAAAGGCAGTTTTGACGACATTTTGAAGTATAATTTGGCAGTTTTGACGACTATTGGCAGTTTTCACGACCGTCGTCAAAGGCACCGCGATATAAAGGCAGTTTTAACGACAGTCGTCAAATCTACCTTTATATGGCTGTATGCCTATATATATATATACATTCAGTAAACAATGTAGAAAAATGCTTGGTTAAAATATTTTCATATTTAAATGTTGTTATATTATGTATATCTGTGTTTTACATGTTGTACTGTTTAAAGCAATTAATAATTATATATGGTGTTTTTTTGCACGTAAAATCTCACTGTCGTGACATGAAATTTTAAGCGCCAAAGAATATAGTATAATACAATTATTAAATGTTTACGTACAGTATATTATACGTAAAACAACTATACAACAAAATAAAACTGCTTATAAATTTATAATAGTTACTTCAATAATACAAAACGTTCTTCTACGTGGTTTACTATGCATATAGTATAAATATTTATATAAAGGTAGATATGACGACAGTCGTTAAAACTGCGTTTGTACTGCGATATGTTTGACGACGGTCGCGAAAACTGCCAACAGTCGTTAAAACTGCCTAGTTATACTTGAGAACGTTGTCAAAACTGCCTTTGGATAAATATATATTATATTATATTATATGTATACATATATGTATACTCTGCACATATGACAGGAAGCTTAATTTTACATATATCATTAATTTAATATCTTATTAGAGATATTTAGTTCTAAACATATTTAAAAGTTTACGAGATTTTGGTCTTTTCTTCATTTCGCAATAGCATTGGGTAAATATTTTTTGTTATAAAAGAATGTGCACATTTAATAATGTAACAAATTCTTAAATGTTTATGTCATAAGATATACATTATAATTAGGAACGAATATTTTTTAATGTTTATTTAGTTTTTAATACAAGAGTATGTGCGACAAGCCTAAAAAGTTTTTTCAAATCATTAATCAATCTTTTTACTTACAGTGCATCCGTTACCCTAGGAATAATGCAATGTTAAATCTATGCATGCGTATATTTACCAGTGCTGAATATGACTAGAGTGTAACTAGAGTATGATATAATATTTTTAAATATCATGTCTCCTTACCTTTTTGTCCTTTCAATCTAAGGAAAGACTGAAGTGTGACGATGACAATTATACTGATAAGTTTGCTGTAGAAACAAGGTTTAAATGTCACATTCTCTATTAATTTTGTTTTTTTATTTTAAACAGCCCAAAGAACTTGATGGATACTAATTTGCAAGTCATATATCCAGTTTACATCAAAT
>NW_028189656.1:0-16020 GCF_048542155.1 Nylanderia fulva
CTTTGGACGCCAAAACAAGTTTTTCTCGATCAGTCTGGTCGCGGGCCGACCAAATATGCCACGATCGAGTCAATCGTTTCCTTCACACGAAAGAGAAAATAAAAAGAAGGACCAATCCCAATCTGTTTAACCTAAACCTTGAAAACTGCAAGCTTAATCCAGTAAATGGTAAGCTCCAATAGTCCCGATATTTTAAAAATTTGAATCGCAATTAATAGAATAAACTGATAAGCCTAAAAACGGTAATTTAGCATCCTAACTGTTAATATAACTGATTGTAGAGTAATCCAGAAATGTTATCGTTAATTTATTTATTTTTTCCCATATTAAAAAACGAATATTTGGGCCTTATCTATTATTTATTATTATACTAAAATCATATGTTGAATTTTATTAACCTTAAAATTATTATTTGCCCAAATTTATCATTCAACTGATGTAATTTAATTAAAATAATCACAATATACGATAACGCGAGATTTTTTCAAATATTTTTCCTGGCAAATTCAATTTTCGATAAAATCTAACATTCTTTCGTTAGTGTTCGAGCGATCCACTCTTCCAAAAGTAGCCCAAAGCACCCTTTGCAGGGGTCAAGATCGCAAGCGGAATCAGGGCGATCGTGAGTGTGACGTGCGGCTTCTACTCTATCCGTTAGTTAAAAACGCCTTTCAGTTCGCACGGTCGAGAAAAACAACAACAAAAACGCGCGAACAAAAGGAAGTGCGAAAAAAAGGGGCGGAAAAGATCCATTTATATCATCTGCCTTTCGGCTTGGGAGAATGTGAAGTGTCGCGCTCCCTCGCTTGCTGTGATAACACGAAAACGTGGAATTCAATATGTGCCATAAATTTCAAACACGCTTTAATTAAAACATTATTTTCATACACGAAAAAATAAAAAAATTAAAAATCTAAACTCACATAATAAAAATAAATAAAGATCATTTTCATTATAAACGCACGAGAATATAAAAACAATACTTGTATGCAATTAAATTTATGTTAAAATATAAAATAAAGTAATTTTATAATTTCAATATTTAAAAATCAGAGATTCAGTATATACGATTTAATATCGAATACAGATAAATGGATTGACCGATGACATTTATAACTTTGTTATCGATTAGAATAGTCCACTTAAACGGGAAAACGATATGCAGATGAATCTGTGGGGCCCCTTGAAGTTCAAATCACTCGTTAGCCGATAAGTGGTCAATCCTTCATCTGGAAACGATATTAGGCCCCGATTATATCGGGGCTATAAGTTTCTGTAAGACCACGTTAGGTATACACCCTGCCGACGGTAGCACACTCGCAGGCACTATCTGAGAAATGAGGGGCCGAGAAACGACTTCCCGCGCCAACTATTTTTTAACGATGAGCCACCATCTCCTCCCTCGCTCCCCTCGCGACAAGATTCTTCTTATTTGTTTGCGCTGCATCGACATCCCACCGATGCATTCGCATGCACCAAAGGGACGATGCGGAACCGACGCGACGCGACCACGCACGCACGCACGCACGCACGCATGCACCCCGATCAAAATGAGTAAACACGTTCGCAGCGAACGACAAAAGTAAAATCTTGCGGCAGTTGATATAATCGAATTCCGCGAAACGGAAATGCAAAATCTCATGCATTTTCCGAAATTTTTTCCCACAGATTGCGATATGTCGAATTAAGTTACATTAAAATTAAAAATTAATACATAAAAAATTTAATTATTTGTAGAAAGTAAAAGGAATAAAAAGATGTGAATAAACGTTCATTTATTTTAATTATAAATATAAAATATTATATTATTTGTGTATGTGTATAAAATTAGTATTATTATTAAAATATATCGGTAATATTTATACACACTAAACAGATTTTCCAAGTTATATTACTAATGCTAATGAATTTTTAAAAACCAGTTACAGGGGGGAACGTAAATGGGTGAACCTGTAGTCAAACGCACCTTACGCGAATTCGAAAACAAGAACCGGTTCGTGCTCTCGGGTGCTATTGGAATCGTTTAGTTAGGTAAAATCCCTAAAACAGATGTAAAAAACATCTGGACCAGGAAGAAAATGGACCCAAAAAAAACAACCAACGAAGCGAGGAACGGTTACGACTTGCTCGAATTTCGCGATCGTCGACGTCCCCGTCTAATTTGTCGCGCCATGCTTTGCCATTGACGATCAACGAAACGATCGATAAAACCGATCGATTTTACGATCCTGCTAAGTGAGTGCTCTTATGGCTATACTAAAGGAACGATCGATTGCGAAGATTGCGAGATTTCAAGGGACAGTTTTTCATGTTGGGGTGTAATTGAAAAAGGCACGCGTGATTTAAATCGAATCAACCCACTTTGTTTAATTGAGGAAGAGACGCGAAATCGATCAGAACGGAATCAAAACCCTCGGTCGGCCGTCAGGCGAGAGAATCCTCAGCTCTTAAGTGATCTGCTTTGATAATGAGAAATATTTATGGGCGAAGCTCACCGATATACCCAATCCCTTTCACCGCTCGAATAATCTTTCCGGTTCGGGCCTAAATGCCGACTCGGTTCCTCGGAATCAGAATCGATTATCGTAAAGAGAAAGTGGGGGGTCAATTTTTTCACTCGACCTTCTTAAATCAACGCCGATCTTCGTCTTCTTCATTTAAAGGTCCACTCGTACAAACGCGATTATTGTCGAAATTTTTTCACGATCCGTAGAAACATGCTTTTAATAGCGAAATGTTGGGGAAACAGCACGCCTAATCGTATGGAATCGAGATAGAATAATTGGTGAGACTTTTGAATACGGTGATATATATGCACGCGATGATTAATCATATCCGCAGGCTCGAGAGATTTCAAGTACGATTAACTCCTTAAAGCTTACACGCGATGTAATTTATCAGAAAATTTAATTATAAATGAGGGTATCGGATTAAAAATCTCACAAAGAAGCGTCGAAAGAAATGTAGAAAAATTGTATATAGCATTTTCTTGAGAAAATTATTATAATTAGATGTGAATTTTTAATTGATATCTGATAATAGACCTAAATAATATAGTGTATTTCAATACGATCATTTTAAAATTTAAATTTAACATCTTAATTTTGGGGATCGCATTTGTAACGCACTATGGAATATTTAACTAATACATACATATATTTATATGTAAACTTCCTACCTTTATGTAGCTTCTTTTACAGTAGCTAATAATTTCGAAGTTCATTGCTTCTTAAAATTTTTATAATTTTTTAAACTTTTATTTATTTCTGGCAATACAAAGCGAGAAATAAAAATATAAAGACTTACCCCTTTAAACCCTTTGGGGAGATACAGCTCCAATTCTCTGTACGGGTCCATTTCGGTTGTCCTCTTGCGCGTCACCTTGCCTTTTTTGCAAATGACCACCACCTTCTTGCATGGTCTCCATGCTTTCACGGTCACCCTCGATGATTTTACTGCATTTTCTCGTGCACCTGCAACATCAAAAATAAAAATAATAAAAATAAAAGAGCAACGATTTATTTACCCAAATTTATATGTGATTAACATATATTAAATTTTTGAAAAAAAAATATATATAAAATAAAACTTCACTAATATATATTTTATATATATAATATATATTAAAAATCAAGATCATTTGGGCGCAATTTATCAAAAGTGGATCGTTTAAATTCAATACAAGTAAAAAGTTTGAAATCAAAAACGACATCTTACAAACCGTTAATTATGCTTAATAACGGAGAAAAATAAAAAGAAACGCGCAATAAGAAAGTGTAACGCATACCGAGAAGGGTGCTTAATCGAGAGCGTGAAAAGGGCGAAAAGAGGAAAAAGGGGACCTAGGAGTGTATTCTGCGGAAAAAAGGCATTATATAGCTCCCGCGTGACTCACTGCCGCAGTTTTCGCATCGCGTTGCGTGGTCCAATAATCTCGGGGCTTTCAAACACTTGAAAAGGATAAAAATGACCACCTGCGCTGTTATGATTGCATTTGGCTAAGTTTAGCGGCCGCGCCAGCGGTTAGCCCACGGAAGCTAATATATTTCGTGCAGATTAACCGCACCTGAGATGGCTAATCTAAATCAGCGCTCGTACTTTGTTTTAACGACTCAAGATTGTATCGCAATTGCATCATCATTCGCAACGATCCGTGGACACGGACAAAAATTTTTCGCAACGTGTATTTCATTTGTGCATATCGTCGTTAACACATATAAGAAATAAAATTTCCGACAAATCACGAAACATCTGCATTAATCGATATTTCCAAAAATAAAACACAAATACACAATAAAAATATTTTTATATTAATATATTTAGAGTATTATATATTATAAATACGCGAATTAATATATTATAAAGTAAATAATTTTTGCAAATCGAATATTTTTTTAACTTTTCATACATGTTTACCAATTAATAACTACTGTAATTATTCTCGATCATAAAGTACGCGAGCTGGTGCTTTCAAAAGCATGGTGACATAAAGAGCGTGAAATAACATAAATGCAATTTGGTGAAATAATTCTCCCATTTCGCTCAGTTGTGGCTGCGAAAATATGACAGCAACGGATTTGATATTTCCGTACAGGAGTTGTACACTACAACATCAAGACAAGTACGATAATAAACTAAAATACGACGTGGTTTACGCTCCGGGGGTCTCGCTAATAATTAACATTACATTTTGTATTCACTTTCGACTATCGTATGACTATTCATAGCACATCTATATTCATAACATTTATTCACCTGCAAAAAAATTTTGGCTCAAAGATCCGATGTCACTATTATTAAATATAACATGAAATTTTAACTCGAGTTTGAAAATTATTGTAAAACTTATTCTCATATATAATATGTTACCTTAATTTTTACGATCATTGAAAAATATTACGGCAATCCATTATGGTTATCATAGTTAATTCTACGATTATTAATTTCAAGATCACACATTGTCGATTACATATATATGGTAAAAAATATAATTTATCTTATCTGGGACCTCATAATTTTTATAGCAATTGCAAAACTACTTGCGTTACACGTGTGTTCGAATACATATCGCGATAAAAACGTTCAGGGTCAACCATTCTCTCTACGTCCGGTAGAATTGCTTAGAAGTAAATAAGCTTATTGTTAGAAAGAAAACAAAAACAATTCCGGCATTGTTTAGCACGAGTTACGCAACGCATTAAATAAATCATATCGGCCTAATTAATTCTACCGATCGTATTTACTCGGATACATTTTCCCAAATAACAATAAGTCGTCTATCTCAATGCAGATCTGTTACACAGCAATCGCGAGATTACGAAATCGATCACATCGGGACCCGCTTGAAGATACAATTCACCGTTTCAATCACTGAACCCACCACAATGAAGTCATACATGCGAACATGAGTCGCCCCACCCGACACGTACATTAGAAAATCACCGGATGTCTAAACGCGGCCAACTGCCGGCAGCCAAAATGTTTAGTGATTTCACAGGTTTAACGATTATCTCGTCGCATGTTAAGTATGGTCACGCCGGATAATGGTTTTCGCTTAACTTCCGCATGAAATTAACTCTTTTCCCCGAAATTAAGTCCCGAGAAAATAAATCATTAACCAATACTCGTATTTTAATATTTAAAAATTTTAATTGTCGTGAAAAAAAGTGACAATTTCCAACATTACAAAATCTTTTAAAAACAAAAATTGTTTAAAAAGATTGTGTAAAAAATATATATCTATTTTTTATTCATTTCATATCGTAATTTAAAAAATAGTTTAATACTTCTAATTAATTACGATTCTTAAAAATGCACGGATATGGTCAGAACTATATAGAACTGAAAAAATAACGGAAATCAAAAAACCGCTTTATTGGATATTGGCACTCAAATATCAAAATATCGTTTAATAAAATAAATTTCGCTAAAAGAAATTAAATTTTTTTATAGCTAAAAAAACAAAAAATTCCCTTTCTCTCACGATTTTTCTTTTATTGCTTGGAAATTTCAGTCGAAATTCCTGCTCCCGTCTGTCCACTCGGCGTTTAAACGGGGAGAATTTGTGGCTCGCGATAGGTAGGCGAGGACTGTCAAAATGCCTCGTAAATAACTACGATACCGATGACTCGATCCCAGTACCGATATCTCACCCAATCAAATGCCATTCTACGAGAAAGGGGGACACGGCTTGTTGGTTAAACTGAATTAAACGGGCCCCCTAGCCGAGAGAGAGAGAGAGGGGGGGAAAAAAGAGAAAGAGAAACGCTGTTCTTATCAGCTGGGAATTATTGCAGGGAATTTACCCCCAATCCATTTGCTTCTGGGGGCTGCTTCACACCTGGGTGACTTACAAAATACAGACAAAACAGATCGGAAATCGATTTCACCACGGCATTATTGCTACAATGCCTTACAACATAAATGTGAAAAAATTGAAATTTTATCATGCAAAGCAAATATTGTGAATATTGTGGTATTTTGATCATTTCTTTGCAAATCGTATTTCTTATTAAATTCTACAACTATGTTACAAAATTGCAAATTACTTTATGAAATGTCTTTTTTCTTCTTTTTTTATATTTCACTCTTGTTAAAAATTGAATCTTAATAAAAATAAAAATTAATTATCAAAATAATTTAAAATTTATTTGCTACAAAATAAAACACAAAAAACTGACCCCAAAAATTTTTACAAAATTATGAACCGTTTTTCATAATCATCGAACTTTCACCTCGACGTATTGACTTGCCATTTTGATAGCAACAAAATATTCGAATATTTTCAAACGCGTGGGTGGCATCTCTGTAAAGTTGACACCCCATTTTAAAAAAAACTAAATTTTTTGGGTGGTCATAACTCAATTCGCAAGATTTTTACCCTTTCGGGTTTGGCTCTTCCCAAGGTGCGATACGTCGGCGATAATTATTTTAGTGTCTTCTCGCCATCAAAAAAGTGAACATGATGGGCTTGGTGCTAATCAAAATCGTAATTCGACCGATAAGAGTTCCGAGTGTTTACCCCGATATATTTGTAAACGCGGAATTTTTTTTTATAACGCGTTTTTTATTATGGTACACATAAACGAAAATAATGGGAAATTTGTAAAATAAGTATTATATGCAATATAACGAAATAATCATCTGCAGGAGGGGTGCAAAGGCTTATTATAATTTTTAAAAACTTCTTATAGATTATAATGGAAGAAAATAATTGATATAATTAAGATTAAATTTTCATAAATCGATTCTGCTTATGCACTAATTAATTAAATAGAATAGTATGTACGCATCGAATTATTATGCATACAGTTTATCTTTTTATTGAGTCACGAAGATTAGAAGGACCCATCAGAAAAAGGGACGAGTTATGTAAGGTTAATTGCGTCGGTCGAACTACCATGCAGCCCCTCACACCCTGATTGCATCAACGTGTTTTGGCATGTGCATCAACAACGAACGTATTCCCTGGGACCTTGTTCCGGAAGGAAAAGAAGAAGGGGGGAAAATTCCTGATATTTTATGTAACCCCATTCCGGGGCCGTTTAGAACCACATATAAACTCGCATTATTTGCCGTTTCAAATCTGGAAATACGACTGTCGACTGTTTGTTTTATTGGCATATCCGTCGTCAGACTAATCCGTAATTTTAAACGTATCACGACCGTTTCTCTACCTTGTAATTTAGGTTAGTTATTCCCTATCTATACTTAGCTCGCGCGGGCCGATCATTCTAATAAGCTGCAGCCGCTAATTCTATTAATCCCTTGGTTAGTATGATTGGCACTCGGACGCCCTCAAAAAAAAAAAAACGTCCGAAAAATTTCTGCACTTTTCACAAAAGAAAATTGCGATTGCATGGTGATTCGCCCGAAGATGTAGGTTTCGACTAAGTATGCGAATCACACGATGACCAGCCTATTACCTCCGCAGCTGTTCGCGGACGTGAACTATTTCCCTCGTCTAGACTCATTGAAAATCTTTCTTCGAAAAGAAGGGGGGGCATAAAAAAGACTAGAAAAAAAGATCAAATAACGCAACCAAAAATAAAATTATATTGACTAGAAGGATCTTCAATATATTCGAGATCACTCAAGAGAGTCTCTTTAAAATTTTTAAATTTTAGCGAGATTTATTTTTCACCTACGCAATTTTTAAACTGAGGAATAACTTCGTTACAAAAAAATATAAAGTTGTATAAAATATTGTATGTATTAATTTTGTTGTACTAAAATACGTAAAACTTCAGTATATATCAAGTTCAATATAAATTTTTCTGTTATTTTTCTGGGTTTCAAAAAGGATGATTTTTCAAAAAAATATATCACATCGCTATTGATTAATATTATAAAAATGTTAACCATACGAATACAGAACCTATTTAAAAATTCACAATTTCGCCAACGTCTAAATGCGATAACCAGTGAAATACGTAGATAAACACACACCCTTTTAAAATTCAAAGATTCAGCGGTTTGATACAGGGCGATACATTGTTACCATCCAATGTGTACATTCGTGAATCGTAAGCTAACGCCTAATTCATGGCTAATTCCCTTGCGAGATTCCCCACGTGTGAGTTATCGCGTGACACAAATTAATATCGAACTTTAATTATTCCTATTGTTTTGACTTAAAGAAACAGTTTTTTGAACATGAAAATACTTCAAAACATTCGAATTATCGACAAGTCAATCTTTCTCTGTTTATATATTTTTTTATATCGATCTAATCCAAAAAAATCCAAGTTCTTTTAGAAAGACTATTAATTTTATTTGAAAAATATCTGGGTAAAAATGTGTATAAATTAAAGATCATTAAAATAAGATTTTAAAAAAGAAAAAATCAAAAGAAAAAAAAATAATGCGCAAAAATGTAACTTTGCAAAATAAAAAATTAAATTTTATAAGAACCAAAAGAGAGTACACAAAAAAGTAAATTTCCCAAAAGAATTGATAATAAAAATGTAAAATTAATGTGCTTTTATACACTGACCAGAGAAGAATGTCGTTTTCTTCTCACGTAACAAAAATTTTTGCTTCAGATCCCTATCCTACCTCGAGAAAGTAAACGGCAATAACTCGAAGAAGCGGAGGCGTCAAACTCGGTAGTGCCCAGCAACACCTTTATGGGTTTAACGCTCTTTAAAACATTTGTGTACTTTTAGTTGAGTAATACAAGGTATAACTAGAAAGTGCACGCATTCCCCACCGCGGCAATCTAACCGATCTGAAAAGCCGATAATTCTTCATATCCTCAATATTATACATATGGGCAAGAAATATATCACTATTGCATATATGTATATCGATTTTTTTAACGGCGAGTTAATAAAAAATGTATATCAAATTTTTGTATGACTGTCATTTAAGATAATTGTATCTAAAAAATCATATTTCAAAAAATATCTAAAAATTATATTTAAAAAATTGTACATGAAAATGATATTAAAAAATTATTATATTTCATACTTATATACGAACACATTTATCCAACATTCCGACTTCGTGCTACTTTCAACGGCAAAATTTGTCAAACGACTCAGTAAGTTACAATCGTATTTTTTATCTGTTTAATGAATTTATCTGCGTCAACGCGCTTCTATAACGATACAAGAAAACCCCGTGGTATTTAGGCTGATGTGTATTCGGACTTCGTTGGGACACATCGAGATTCGTATGATTAAACGGCGGCAGAAAGACGGGTTTAATGTCGGGAAAGAGAAAGGCCGCTAGATGAAATGGAGGATCGTTTTATACCTAATTACTATCGCTATCGCGGTATTTGTCATTCGATCGTTTTTTAAACGCTACGACGGCGGACAGGAGGAACTGCATTTAATTCCAATTAGCCGTTCCGAGTCAAACCCCGTTCCGAGACCCCGGAGGATATTGTAGAAAAGAACTTTGTTGCCTCTTCTGTCTCGCGATTACTTCCTCAGAATGTGAAACCCTTTAATCCGTAATAACGGGCTTAAGCCAGTCCTGCTGAAAATTTTAAACGATCGAAACAGGAAACAACTCGACACGATTCCATATCAAATGAGCTGTACTTTCATCGACTGAAAGAAATACATCTACATTTCATGTATTTTTATCACCGACGTTTTTACGAATACAATTCAAACTTTTCACCTACGCGTAAAATTATTTTACAAGCGAAAAAAAAATTTTAATGACGTTTATAATAAATTTTAAAAATATACATAAAAACGCGCCTAATCATCGCTGTATGAAGTCACCCGGCTAATAGCCGTGTCCGCCAAGCTTCTCGTTTTCGTGTCGTCACTATCTGCTGCGCCACTCTAGCAGGGTTTTATCGGCACGTTTCCTAATATAAATAATTTTATGGCGTCGATACGGATAGAACTACTGATACGTTACTGACCTCGAGTCTCGGAAAAACGAGTCGAGTCTTGGGACGAGTATTGCCAACGCGCAAAAAGTAATCGCGTCAAATAAGTATATATAGCTGAATAATTTTCATGTTCACGGCGTTTTACAATATAACGCTTAGAGTTGCGGGACGATGTGATGCAATAAACTCGAAAAGCGCAATCGCTAATGTCGAAAGACTTGGCTACCGGAATATCGTACGTCTGTCAAAACCCACACCGATGTATTAGAACGTCAAGTCTCCCGTGAAATAACGACGGGGCGCTCGGGGACACGAATCGCTGCCGGCGAAAATTCAATTCGCCATACCGATAATTCCGCGGGAAGGATCTTGTCAGGTGGCTTAAATCGGGGGGGAAAAAGGGAAGGCGAGCCCCCGGGTGCATTCCCTTTACCTGATCCTTTCCTTCCCCGATCGCGCTTCAGGGTGTTCTGTGGCACGGCCACAAATACTATGCGGCGAGCACTCTCGATTTGCTTCTGTCTGGTGCACCGTAATCCGCGTCAAGTCGAGTAGCACGATAATGACGGCCGGGTAATTACAAAGTATTACGCTCGCGACCGCTGCCCTGTTACCGTCGGAATTAACGTACCAGCGTGCACTTGGTATGCCGAACCACGAAGACGAAACGAGGAACACCTTTGTCACGCGGAAATCGCACCCGCTCAAGCATCCGTAACTTCCGTGAATTCAGAGAAAATGATCGTGGAAATCCGTTCTAACTTTAATTCGAAGAATAATTCAGAATGTTTGGGTAAACGGAAGATTTCAGTTAATAACTAAAATCTTATATAATTAAATGATAATAATAATAATATTAAAATAATTGTGATAATTATCTAAAATAATTATGATAGACATCGTCTTTTTCTATTTTTCGCATATGATACATTTAAATTTAAATTATAAATAATTTCGATTTTAATTTTTAAATTTTTCAAGTATTATTTATATATTTAAAAATATAAAATTTTTTTTAAGTATCTATGGTTCATCTCTTTCTCTTCTTTTTCCTATTTTATACATATGTATATTTCAAAGTAGATTACATTCTAAAACGTTTAAAAGATTTTGTTGCGGTAAAACGCAATAAATACAAGTACAAAAGATGCGTATATAAGCAGGCAGACTCGAAAGTAGTTCGTAGACCTCGCTAAGAGATAGGGAACCTTTCAAGGCCTCCTATAACCTTCTTTTTTCTCTCTCTCCCTTCCCAGGACTTACTATGAGGTGGGTTTAATGGATGGAAACGTAAGCTGAAAGGAACTAGTCGGGCCCCGGGTGTTGACTACCCGCGATGTTTAGCCGACTGCTAACTAGTTCTAAAAATTCATCGTGGAATAGCTAGTTCCGGGGTTCACACTTAAAAATAAAATATTCTCAATAAACCCTCTTGTCAAAATTTCTTAAATTTTCAAAAAATAATCAATGATATGAAACGAAAATCTATTTATAAAATATTTAATTTATATTTGTATATAAAATTAAACAAAATTAAACTACTAGTGTTTTTTTAAAAAATATATAACTAAATATATGCATACGCAGAACTATTAATATTCCATTTTAACAATTTCTATGTTAATTCATTTTTTTTTTTCGGGCCATATTTTGTTCCGCGTTTTTTTTCAAGTCTAGAAAATTAAGGAATTGAAAAAATTTCATTCACTGTATATTAATTAACAGTCATTGGTGTTCAAAGAATGTTTACATATAACAAAAATAGATAAAAAATAAATTTTAAAGTAATGAAAAATCGAAGAGAAAGAACGCGTTCCTTAATTAAGAAAAGTAATTTTTCAAAAAAAATTCAAGAAAAGTTAAAGAAATTATAAAGTCATAATAGCGGAAGTTTGTGTTTTTTAATTTATTGTCGAATCCACCCCCAGCATCTATGCGATAATTAAGTTCTTTGAGAGAAGTACCCGTAGGAATTGCGCAATAAAATATGTATTGAATCGTTAATATAATTTAAATGGGAAATTTATAACGAGCGTGGCTCTCTCACTTGTTAAAGATTCTTTTCCGAAATTTACTCCAAAGTTAGATGAAGGGAATTCCAGATCATTAAGAATCCCTTCTTAAGTACATTCTTCGTCACGCTCAAGGTCAAAACGTGCTAAACCGTGAGTGTGTGGCCCCTTTGTTACTTTCGGGGGGACTTCATAATGTTCTTATGGTTTGCACATAGTATGACTCAGTCCCCTCTCGTATCCATCCGGAATGATAAACGGGAACGATACTTTATTGTCTCGACTTTTTCCCGAACCGTAAATTGTATTTATAAAATTACAAAAATATGTCGCTAAATCCCCTCCTCGCACAGATTAAAATTTAAAAAAATATATATATTTTATATTATAAATATCATAAAATAATTAAAATTATATAATAATCAATTTTATGTCTGGCATGAGCTAACAAAATTTTAAATCTGATTAAATTAAAAAAATTAAAATCTTAAAATTTTACATACATCTCCGAATTTAAATATGTAGGTATAATGCATCTCCTTTTCATATTGCACAATGTGGCATTTATTTTCCTTCGAGTAACTCAGCAAAGTTTTTAATAGGAAATAAAGATTAAAGATTATTAAATCTGATATGCATTTCTTCCTGAATTAGGGCCCAATCCATTCTTCTTATTTCTCCAACTATTTAGCAAGATTTAACTTTGCTGGTAGGGTAATGCGCACGAGATAATAGGGAAACGATGAAAGTATGAAACCGGCATAGTGCGATGTCTTGATTTATCGCGTTTGTAAAATGTCAAGGAATCGTGCGGGGATATCGACATAACGTGATCGTGAAGATTGCGTGACGGGAGTTATTATCACACATTTACGTTTATCGCGTGTTTCGTACAATTCACCTCGTGACTCGGATGCGCGAAAACTTAATAATAAGCTCGAAAAGTCGTTTATCGAGTAACAATGGTGCCATATCCCCCGAAAATAAACGTCGGCTCTTTAAAAGTTTTATTGTTACAAAATATATTATACTTTCGAGAGTATCGCCATTCACGACGTATTATTTTTTTTATTTATTTCGCACGCGATTTAAAAAGTAAATTCACTCAACTAAATTTACTCCACGAGTTTTGGTCCGTATTCGTGCAAAAAATATTTCGGATAACGTTTAAAATTTTTGCGCGACTTATAAAAATCAAAAATATTTAGGTCATAGCTGAGTTATTGCAGTAGTACAAACAAGCAGCGCGTCGTTTGCAACCCTCCCACGAGAGAATAAGGATACGATATGTCCCCGAATCGGACGTGATGTTTGTTTGAACGCGATGTCAGGAAGGGACACGTGTGAACCTCGAATTTCAGTGCACGAATTAGAATCGTTCGCGCTTAATTGTTAGAAATACACACTAGCAAGCTCTGACAATTTATGTAAAACTGAAGCTATATAAGTAAAAGTTATTTTTAGAATTTTTAGAAAAAAGAATTTTAGTGAAAAAAAAATATATAAACTGTATTGTGACCCACTCGCATTTTTTTTCTTTTTTTTTATATCGCGACGAGACGAACTTTCCCCAAAGTCGCGAACTGCCACGCTTTTTCCCATCATGCGCGGTTAATACGATCGCTCGGGGGTCGTGCTTCTTCAGCAATGATTGCATCGTGGCATTCGAGGGGCGGCGAATAACTCGCGCGGTGGTCGTGCTTCTACCGCGATAGCTCGTTGCATTTTGAACGGCCGAGTATCTTGTATTTCTACTTCACTGACGGCCGTCGGTTATCCGCGGAGATCGTCCGAGCTCGCTTTTCTACCAGGGCTTCGGGTCGCGTCAGAGAAAAGGTTTGCTTACATTGTGAGGGGCCCTTATCTACCGTCTCGATCCCTCACCGCGAAAGGATCTCGAAAGTGCACGCCGATATACTTGTATATACGGGTCATAGAAATTAGAATTTGATATCTTGTCGCGATGCGCGCGCGGCAGCGAATGTTCGTTGAATCCCGCAATAAAAAACGCCAAAAAATGTGAATTACTTAAATCGTGATGCACGCGAAATTAAATCGAATGTATTTTTCCATCGGTTCACCGTGTTCCACTTTTTTTGTACGTAGACTCTGAGCGGGATTAATTTATTAAGATAAAATACGGTATCTTTCTTTACGATATATATTCGCTGCTATTCTGTGCCGTATAAGTACGAGTTTTATCCAATTAATTTTCCCAACTTATTTCTTTGTTATATTGTAGTTCTTTCGTTTTTTAAATTTCAGTTTTTCTAAAATTTAAATGTCAAATTTTAAAGTCAAAACGCATTTGAATTAATTTAAAAATTGTAATAAAATTATATTTAAATTTAAAAATCAAAAATATTTCTTTATTATTTACTTATACTCTTCCGATAAAGCGACAAACACATACGTATACAAATTCAGCATCCCATAAATAAAATTTATATAAATTAAAAATGATCCATAAATATATTTTAATTCTTATTATTTATCTATTCGTTATTTTATTCATAATATAAAATTTAAACTCATTATCAGGTATTAAGAAATTAAATTCCCAAAATTTCAGCAGATAAGTAGACACCAAATACTTATTTAATGATGGAGAATAATTTAAAGATACACCCAAACATATAATGAAACGTGATCTGTATGAAACCATTTTGCTCTGAAAACAGTCGCAAGTACGCGAGCTATAAGGTACTTATCCTCTCACCATCCCCAGTCGTAGAACTGGTTTTACACGCGTCAAACCGTATAAAAGGACGAACAGGGTGAGAGGAGGCTGCGAATGGCGAAAAAGAAAGATGTATCAATGATCCTTACAGGAGATCCCGCGCTCTTTATAGTCCGCGCGATTCATCGACTCGTCGCCCATTAAAAAGGACTCTTCTTGTGACATCGTGACTCAATGCCAATAGATAAATGGTAAACTTCTTTTTACGCTTAAACGCGAAGTCAATTCAGCAAGTTCCCTTTTTACTAAACGCGCATCATTCTATATCCTTCCTCTATTATATCTTTTTTATGTCACCTTGTTCCTTCGCCTTGTTCATATAGACTTCATCATTTTGCAAAATGTGACGTTAGAATAAATTCAGTTATATACTCAATAATTTACAGATAGAAAGTGTTTGAACTCTTCTTTTATTTCAATAAATTTATTTCTTTTTGGATATCTGTTTAAATAAACCCGTATTCTTGTTATCAAAAAAATTTTATAGCAATTACTACTAAATTCATAAGCCAAAAAATATTTTAATACAACAAGCTTTGAATTAATCTTGCATATATATTCAAATATTAAAGATAAAATTTTATGAGCGTTTCTTACGTCGCGACTTTATGGTCGTTAATTCTGTGTATTCTAAACGTCGTTTTTGATAGCCCCTCGCGAGATCAGCTTTCTACGAATTGATTACAGTGAATGCTTCTTGAATAAATTACAGTGAAGATGTACCAGGAAGGGGCGTAGATTTCTTTTGTCTACAAACCTATCAATGGAACGAGGAATTTTTAACCCATATTTATATTCTCTACCGCGTAGAGTAAAAATCAAAAATAAATTACAGTTGTTGCGTGGAGTAAAAAAACAAAAATAAATTATAAAGTTGTAAGTGTGTGTGTTCAATGCCTAGATTAAAAAAG